>NC_090651.1:197893787-198073990 GCF_040937935.1 Hyperolius riggenbachi
TTTAGAGCAGGTGCAGAGATGAGCAACAAAATTTATACGTGGGATGGAAGGTCTCACTTACCAAGAAAGGTTAGATAAACTGGGTTTATTTAGTCTAGAGTAAAGACGCCTCAGAGGGGATCTAATTAACATGTATAAATACATCAGAGGGCAATATAAAAGCTTGGCGGATTAGCTTTTTGTCCCTAGGCCTTCACTAGTGTTGGGCGAACAGTGTTCGCCACTGTTCGGGTTCTGCAGAACATCACCCTGTTCGGGTGATGTTCGAGTTCGGCCGAACACCTGATGGTGTTCGGCCTTTTAAGTTCGGGTTCGCCCCGAACTACTAAATGGCCGCCGAACAGGGCCGAACAGGGCCCCTGTTCGGCCGAATACTGCCCCCCTATGGGGTCGCAGGCATAAGGGGGGAGCATGCCCCGATCGCGGGGGGGGGGTCGGAAATTCCCCCCACCCCCTCCGCTAGCGCTCCCCCCTCTGCCCGCTTCCCCATACAAAAGTTTAAGCAAAGTACCTGTAATAGTGGATGGCCTGGCAGTGGCACTGTGGAGTGAGGAGGAGGAGTCCGGAGAGTGACGCGTTGAGGGAGGCCGGGCAGCGGGCGGTTCAGCGGTAGTACCCTTGTGGTACTTCCGCCCTTTCTCTGACCTCACGCCCGCTGCCCGGCCTCCCTTAACGCGTCACTCTCCGGACTCCTCCTCCTCACTCCACAGTGCCACTGCCAGGCCATCCACTATTACAGGTACTTTGCTTAAACTTTTGTATGGGGAAGCGGGCAGAGGGGGGAGCGCTAGCGGAGGGGGTGGGGGGAATTTCCGACCCCCCCCCCCGCGATCGGGGCATGCTCCCCCCTTATGCCTGCGACCCCATAGGGCCCCCAAAAGCGGGATGTTCGGGAAGTTCGGGGTTCGGCCCGAACATGCCGAACATCTCGGCCATGTTCGGCGAACTTTCCCGAACCCGAACATCCAGGTGTTCGCCCATCACTAGCCTTCACAAAGGACTAGAGGACATGATCTGCTCATGGAGGAAAAATGTTTTAGCCATTTATTTAGGAAAGGGTTCTTTACAGTAAGAGTGATTAAAATGTGGAATGCATTGTCACAGGAAGTAGTTATGGCAAATTCTATATCTGCATTTAAAGGGGGCTTAGATGCTTTCCTTGCGTTGAAAGACATCCATGGCTAAAATTACTAGGTATTGCCCAGTAGTGTTGATCCAGGGATTTTATCTGATTGCCATCTGGAGTCGGCAAGGAATTGGACCATGCCTTGTAAGGGTTTTTTGCCTACCTCTGGATCAACAGGGATATGTGAGGGAGCAGGGTGGTGTTGTACTCTGTTCTCTGGTAGAACTCGATAGACGTATGTCTTTTTTCAACCTAAATAACTATGTAACTATGTAAAACCTGCCAAATTTTTACAGCCTATTGTAAGTTAAAGTGATGTAGGAAAAAATAAATTTATAGTTTTACTCTGGAAGAAATGTATGTTTTATACTATGGGGCACTTATCTTGAGAGGGGGAAGCCTTTGGATCCTCATGAGGCTTATCCCATCCTCTGTGAAAATCCACTGACAAGCTTACAGCATGAGGCTATATTTACCTTTAAGATCCAGTGCAGGCGCAGTACCAGCTTCCTCTTGGGCTCTGGCGGAAATAGCCGAGCCCGATCGGCTTGCACCTGCACAACAGAGTGAACTCGGGCTAGGCTATTTCTGCCAGATTCCGAGGGGCAAGCTGGAACTGCGCCTGTCCTAGACCTTGGAGGTAAATATTGCCATCAGCGCTGGATCAGTGCTGCACAGGAGGACGGGGGAGCACTTTTCTTCATCATATGTTTTCTTTAAAGAGACTCTGTAACAAAAATGTCATGCTTTGTTCTACCATTCTACAAGTTCCTAAACCTATTCTAATGTACTCTGGCTTACTGCAGCACTTTCTACTATCACTGTCTCTGTAATAAATCAATGTATCTTTCCCCTGTCAGACTTGTCGTCCTGTGTCTGGAAGGCTGCCAACTCTTCCGTGCTGATCTGCTATGCACACCCCTCTTCAGGCCCCTCTATGCACACTCCAGTGTGTGTTTTATTTACATAAGCCAGCAGCGTCTCTGCTTATCAGTGAAAGAGAGCTGGATAAAAATCCACCTCGGTTAGGCTGTGAAAGGAGCTGGCTGACACATACTGAGGAATTACAGAGAGGGGCACAGGCAGAGCTGTCTGCAGGAAACCTGTCACTTCAGTGCATGAGAGCTGCAGGGGACAGAAGGTAACACACACAAATGATCTCTTGAGATTCAAAAGGAAGGCTGTATACAGTCTGCTTGTGTATGGATGTATTTTCTATGTGTGGACATACTGTACATCAACCTACTTCCTGTTTTGGTGGCCATTTTGTTTGTTTATAAACAAACTTTTTAAAACTGTTTTTGACTACTTTTAATGTGGCGGGGAGCGGCGAAATTGTGACAGAGGGGAATAGGAGATGTCCCCTAACGCACTGGTTTGTTTACTTTTGTGCGATTTTAACAATACAGATTCTCTTTAAGCAACAAAAAGACAAATAGCAATAAAATACTGTTTATTTATAGCCATTTTTATTTATGTTTTAGCAAAAGTGAAAATGCACCAATATAGAAAAGTTCTACTATAAGCTGTGTTTCCTTACTCTTTCCACTGCAGTATATTCTTCCATATAAGCCTTTCAGAGTAGCGAAGCTGTGACATCGGCATTATGGAAATAGGCAGAATTGTGATGTCATTGACCTACTTCATAGAAGATCAGGAGGAACAGTTCACATCAGGACCAGAGATAGGGGGATCGCCACAATGAAATATCACACAGCAGTAAAGATGGTGGGGAGATAGTAAAAATAACTGCTCAATGAGAGGACCGTGGCATGAATTGATCATCAACTTTTTGGGGCCTATGGACTCCAGAGATTGAAACTTAATTCTGTGTTTTCCCATCTTTTTTTTGAGACAGATATTATCACTGTCCTTAACTTCCCTTGCTAAGATTCAAAATAAAAGGGCCAACAGAGGCAGAAAGTTAGGGAAAGTTCACCAGTAAGGACAAAGACATGGCTCTAAGCATGAGAGCTGTGTGTGTGTGTGTTTTTTGGAAAGGGGGGGGATGATTCCCCACTCTTCTCATAAAGTACGTTCCCAGTGTTGAAAGCCATGTGAGTGGGGATGGGTCCCCTGCTCACACTGACATCAGTAGTGGAGGGCCCCATTTCTTTTTAAACACATTTATTTCCTAGGAGAAAAAGTGAATTTGATTACACCCACTGCTATTACTCATGCAATCCTCATATTTGATATACTGGTAACTCCTGATATACTGGTAACTACTGGATCCAGGGAAATTTCATTTGGAAAAGTCAGCCATGTGACACAGAGTTCCTTCTAGAAATCATGGACCTAGCAGCAGAGTGGGTATTTTCTTGCTGGCGAACAAGTCTACTCTCCGGGTCCTCTCTGTGTAATTTGGAGAGTAACTCATTGTTTCCAGCACTGGAGCAGATTTTTATCAATATTACACTCTGCTGTATCCACACCAGCAATACTGACCACAAAATTTGTTATACCTCTAAACTTTTTGAGATAAGACAAAGGGACACTTAAGCCATACCCTAATCACATCCCCAGCACGCTCCTAGTCACGCATTATGCTGTTTTATAATTCAAATCACACTGGTCATTTGTATCCTGGTTCATTAGCCTTCATTTTAATACTTGAAAATTAGAAATATGTACATTTTAAGGATGGACATTAAGTTTAATGTCAAATAAACACATTTTTTCAGGAGAAAAATGCATTTATTTAGATAAATCAGTACATCAGTCCTGAAAGAGGGACAAATGAGGAACAAAGAGGGGCAGAGGGACTGGGTTCTCAAAGAGGGACAGTAGGGAGCTACGAGCTGGTGGTGGGCTGGGCCAGGGGATATGTGCCAACAGGCAGATACTGGATGCTGCTCGCTCAAAGCTCCTCCTGACAACCTCATGTGTGTGGTAATAGGGTAAGAGGATGTGTTTAGACAGTTCATTTCCATAGGCAGAAATTGTACCAGAACCAACAAATCAGCCAGCCAGGCGCTTCAATTATTTTATTGATAAAAGCACAGCCATGCAATGCACAAAATCTTGTAAATGGATAATCTATTCAAATTTACTAGCATATGTATTAAAGATGGTAGACTGAACTAAGGATGTAATGGGGTAACTTGTATTACTACTAAAGATAAAATGTATTTCTCAGACATGAACTGAAGTTTGCCATGTCCCAGGGATAAACCTGATGCACACTTTCAATTTTCATTGGCCAATCACTGACCAGTTTTACTGCCTCCATGTAGTATGAGAGATTTCCCCCACAATCTGTTTGTAGAATTCAAAATCTGTTAACCCTCATATTACATGGAGGTGGTAAAATTAGTCAATCATTAGCCAATTAAAATTGAAGGTGTATACCAGGCTTTAGAATTAGTCAGTACTGTTCAAATAATTAAGTTTTGAGACAACAAGATGATCTTACTTCTGTCTAGTAAGCTGAGTGGTATTGATTTTTAGTTGATCCAGTTATCCTGCACATTTGCAGTATAACAAGGGTGGAAAAATCTGTCCCATTTCCAGCAGGGTCTCTCTTCTGTCAGCTATTCTGGACTAACCAATGAGATAATAATGAAAACAATAATATATGTGTGTAAAATGAAAAATATTTTAAGTGTCTTGCTCAGACAAAAGACATGACACCCAGGTTAGGCAATCTCTGCGTGTCATTAGTAATAAACTAAAGCATAGTGACAGGAAAGCATGACTGCTTACACATCAAGAAAATGAGGCAATGTGTAATATAAACTGCCCAGAAGCCCCCTGCTCGCTTGTGTATGCTGCATGATGTAAAAAAGAATTACTCCACAGCCTGCACCCTATTCTGCAGCTGCTTCCTTCCCAGTGGAGGAAAATGGCCTAAGGTGTGAGTGCCTCATTTAGGCAAGGCTCAGCTGGGGACTGTGCTGATAAAAAGGTCCGTGGAGAGAGGATGGAACAAAAGACAAGCCTGTAACAGTCAACCAACAATAGAGGGAGATGCATGGATTTGTAACAGATGCTCTATAAGCAAGATGACAGCTATATCACCACTGTGGGACTCAAGATTTGCTTTAAATGGAACCCTGTCTGTAGGAAGGTTACAGGATTAATTTTGCCATATAGTCCCACTGGCTAAAGTCTGACTTAAAAATTAAAAAAATAAAGCAATTTAAAAAAATCATGGCTTATTCGTTAGCCTCCTTTCTTGGAAACAAGTACAAAAATATTAATTATCCTCATTATCTAAAAAGTCCAGGAAAGGCTAACGTAAATGATAAGCATACTTGTATTATTAATTTGTTCCAATTGCCCCCTGATCAGTAATTCAATTTTACATAGATCTCAACTGTGTTTTTTGGAGGGACACTTCCTGTTTTTGGAACCAAATCGCCAATCTTTCTTTATTTTTTGTTCCTCTTTTTGGACTGATGTACAGATGAATATATTAATTTTAATTTCTCTAGCAAAATTATGTTTATGTAAGTCTAAAATAATTTCCCGTTTTCTAAACTGATATTTACTTTCAATTATTAATATAAGAAAAGGTAGCAATGAGAGAAAGGACCAGTGTAGCCTGACATCTTTGTCTCATTAATTATTTAAATGACCAGGTTTAGATGACCAGGGGTGAGGCATGGATGGGGCTTGATCAGGGCCGGCCTGCCCATGAGGCGGGGTGAAACTTTTGCCTCAGGCGGCACTTCTGGGGGGGCGGCACCCGCCCGTCCGTGGGTGTGAGGGGCCGCCGGAGCTGGAGGGGATAGCGGGCAGGAAGGGGGTATTGGGCCTAGCGGCGGGGAGGGGGGCCGGACCCCCCCTCCCTCGCCTGGGTCCCCCGTCCTCCGCTCCCCTCCAGCTTTAAAAAGTTGCGTGGCTGGCTGGCTGCAGCTGTAAGAGGCAACGGGCGGGGATCACTCACCTCTTCCTCGTTCCAACGTGCGCTCCACTGACGTCACTTCCTGCGGCGTAGCAGGAAGTGACGTCAGTGGAGCGCAGGCTAGGCTGGAACGAGGAAGAGGTGAGTGATCCCCGCCCGTTGCCTCTTACAGCTGCAGCCAGCCAGCCAGCCACGCAACTTTTTAAAGCTGGAGGGGAGCGGAGGACGGGGGACCCAGGCGAGGGAGGGGGGGCAAAGAGTCTAGGGCCGGGTCTGGGCTTGATGTGCATAACGCGTGTGTGAGAATCTGCTCAGCTGCCTGTGTAAACAGGCAGCTTTTTGACCACTGTTCAGGTCTGCATTCTGCAGGTCTCTTTAAGAGAGACTTTTTGTCTGTATTGCAGTTTGCTGCTGAGGAATTTGCATACATTCGTTATGCAAATCCCCTACCTGCCTCCTGTGATGACTGGCAGTATAAAGGTTGGGATTACCCACAGTCCTTTGCTGGTCATTCCTTCAGGGTTTGTAGTACACACTCCTAGAGAGTGTCAGCCATGCTCTTGGTTTGAAGATCAGCTTAGAGTAATTCCTGGAAACTGTGCTAGGCAGATTCCTTAAGTGCAGTTAGGATTGTTTATCTGTTTGTTTGTTCTGTTGCTGTTGTCCTGTCCCAGCGGTGGTCGACAGGAAATGGTTCTGATCTCTGTTCTTGGAGTATAGCTGGTGCAGCGGTTGCTACCAGCTATCTCTTCTGTTCTGTCTCCTGGGATCGCGCTAGCCACTTTTTGCTGGCGTTGTGGATCCTTCTGTTCTGCCTCCTGGGATCGCGCTGGCCACTTTTCGCTAGTGCTGTGGATACTTCTGTTCTGCTACTTTGTACCTGGATCACACTCGCTTCTCGCTAGTGCTGTGGATCCTTCTGTTCTGTCTCCTGGGATCGCGCTGGCCACTTTTCGCTAGTGCTGTGGATCCTTCTGTTCTACTACTCTGTACCTGGATCGCACTCGCTTCTCGCTAGTGCTGTGGATCCTATCTCTCGCTTGTCCCTGTTTTCGTGTGTCTGTCTTGTCTGCTACGACCGCTTGCTGGAGGCACGGTGAGGTAACCGTTAAGCAAGCGTTCGCGTCCTCTGTTTCATGTTTGTCTGTCGATGGTTAGTTAGGCGTGCTTGTCTCTATTGTGCTTATCACGTGGAGACCGCGCATAACCGCGTGCACTGTTGCGAATGAGTGCGGTGTTCGTGGTTAGCTAGCGTTTGTTGTTTTCCGTATCTCCTCATTGTATTATTTGCTGTGCCTTTGCTACTCTCGTGTTCCGCCTTGCTGTAACCTTGTGTCACGTCTGGCGATCGCACCTCTCGCGATCGCATTCCTGCTTCTTATCTGCTGTGGTGTGTGCACAGTCGCGGGTTGGCGACTAATTTATGCACACACACACAATCTGTCTCTGTGCTCACTCTCAATCGCTTCTCTTGCGATTGCGTTTCTTCCCTTCGTACAATTCCTGTCTGGCGTGTGTGGTAGGGCAGAGGAGCTGTTCCTCTGCACTCCACAGCTCCACCTGCCGACAGGAATTTCCCTCTGAAGGTGCATAGCACCTAGCCTGGGTGTCCTCAATTATACGCTTGTGGAGGAAATCCGCCGCGTCAGCGCACGTCTGGTGTGCTGACCACGGAGACGATTCCGCAATCGTTACAGAATGACCAGCCAAAATTCCCAGGGCAGAGGGAACCTTTGATTTGATTTAGATGTCATTGCCTGAGACAAAAGCGTATGTGGATCCTATCATAGGTAGGATCGCACACTATATAAAAGCAGTTAAAAAATCGGTGCTCGTCCCTGATCCCTACCCATATGGGGATTATCTCGATACCGGGCTATTTGAACCGCCATTTGCCTCATGGGAAATTGGGGCCTTGGTGGAGGAATTTGATTTGGATTGGAAGGCCTTTTGCGATTTTTATATCGCAAAAAGCGAGGATATCCTGAATGATTGTCTCGACTCTATGTACCTTTTGATTGATTCTGGTGAATGTGACGAATGTATTGTGGATATGGTGATTTATGTGTGGGAAACCATTTTGGACGAATTGCACACACACCAACCAATTACTTTCAATAAAGAGACACCATTGTCACATGATCCTTCCTGTCTTCCTGGGGTAAAGCAAGTGAGTTTAAGCACTGTGCGACCTGAGATGAATGAGTGTGCCTCGTTTGTGGACACCTGTGTGAATTCTGATGAAGTTTCTTCTGTTTGTTTGGAGGTTGAATCTGTGCGATCTGATGCCTGTTTCTCAGATGTTCCTGCCGATTGTGATCGGCGTGGGTGTGTCAGTTTTGTCAATGATATGTGGGATCCCTTGTCTTGTAAAAACAGATCTTCTTCTCCCAGTACTACTTTAAGATCCTCCATCTATGATCTTGCTATGGGGAAAATTCCCAAACTATGCGGTTTCAAGAGTAAGGGTAATGTGATTAATAAAGTTTCTCATGTTGTTGTCACAACTCCTTCTTCTAATATTGTTCAGTATGTATGCTCAGATCTAGTCAGGTGTGAATGGGAGCCCTCGTTCCAGAAAAAGCAGCTCGCATCGCTGGTGTACGAATTGGAGAACGATTCAAAGTCGTTTTGTGAGTACTACATTGCCAGAAGTGAGTCTGTCTTGAGAGCATGTATAAGTTCTGCTTCTGCCTTAAGAAAAGGAAAGGGGTGTGAATTTGACTTTGTGAGTCCGCTGATTTGTATGTGGAAAATGATTCTGAATGAACAATGTGTACTTCATTCAGTTGATGTTTGTAAAAGCACATTGTCAGCTGGCGTTTCTGAGATCCAGCAATCCAGCCTGGAGACCTCTGAATCCCTGTCTTCGAAATGTCCACTTTCGCAATCGACTGCGATCTTGGATTCGCACATTTTGCGTTCTGACTCCTCGGATTCAACATCGTTAGCCGAGTCCAAGAGTGAGACAGCGCCTTGGGTTTGCGAACCTGATACTGAAGCACCTTTGCTCTGTCCAGAGAAGATGTCTCTAAGCCTGCCCTGTATCATGAATAAAGACATTATGTCCACTCGCATTGACATTTGCGAGTCTGATTCTGAAGAAAGTATTGACTCTCCACCCAGTACTCTGGATGAGTCAATATTGCCTTGTACAAGATCTCCTGCAGTGTCCCTAGAGGCTCGTTTAGGTATTGCTGCTATTTTCACCTGTTTTTCTGCAGTTTTGGAATTGCAAGCTAGTTTGACTGCTACGCAGAATTCTGGGTGCAGTGAGATTAAAGTTAGGGAGTCAGTGTGTGGTCCAATGAATATGCCTGTACATTCCCCTCATGATTATGAAATTCAATCTCAGTTTATGGTGGAACCTTCCTTGGGACATCTGCCCTGTCCACAAGATAAAGTTCCAGTTTTGCCCTGTAACATGGATAGTTCAGAATCCTTCCTAGAAAACTTGAAAAATGATGTTCCTGAGGTCTTGTTTGATGTTCTGGAGGTCTCCGAGTTCCTCCCAAGGGGTGCAGAACTTGTAGGAGATGTCTCCTGCCCCCCAAGTCCTTCTGAGGTGTTACCCTCTTTCGTAGGCATTGCTGCCTTGCTGGCTACCTTTTCAGCTCTGATGGAGCTTCACTCATATGTAGTCAATGATGATATTATTGTCACAGAAATTTCTGAATTTGTATCCGAGTCTTCTTTTGAAAGTCCAGTGCCTGTGACCTCCACTCATGATGATTTTCTGCCCGGTACTGGTTTTGGTCTTGTCGTGCCAGACTCTGAGGTTGGCAGTTCCCCAACATGTCCTGAGGTTTCTCCTGTGCTGGTGTACCCCAGTGTGCTCTGTGACCCAGAAAGCCCAAGTGTGCCTCGGTTACCAGCATACTCAGATGCTTCCTCGGTGGAGACATGTTCTGATTTAGCCTGCCTGCTTGCATGCCCAGAAGTGGTCCCTGAAAGTCCTGATCTTGATGGGTGTCCTGCTAATTCTGAATCTGGAACTGTCCTAGGTTCCATGGGGGTGCTTGGTAGTTCTCCATGTGAGCCTTGTGAGCGTTCTGGCTTCTTGGAATCTCTGCGGAGCTTCAAGGCGTTCTGGGAGATTGCGAGAGAAGTTTTGCTTGGTACCCTGAATACGATCAACAGCGGCTTTTGTTTTGAAAGAGACACTTCGAACAGGTTTTGTGGCAGATTTGGTATTTTCAGACGTTCCTTGAAAGGTGGTGGGTATTGTCTGGAGGGTGTCGATGGCTTCTTCTCTGGGATCCACAGTCCTAAAGGGTGTTACGCTGAGACTTGTAGTGCTGATGGGCATGTTTCGGTGGCTTCTGTTTCCGATGAGGTCGGTTTGGGGTGGACTGACTCTGGAATTGGTCCTTGTCGGGCTGTCCCGACCTTCATGAGTCTTCTGTTAGAGTTGTTTGAAGATATCACTTTTGAGGGTCGTCTGGAATTCGACCCTAGAAGGGGGGGGTACTTTGAGAATCTGCTCAGCTGCCTGTGTAAACAGGCAGCTTTTTGACCACTGTTCAGGTCTGCATTCTGCAGGTCTCTTTAAGAGAGACTTTTTGTCTGTATTGCAGTTTGCTGCTGAGGAATTTGCATACATTCGTTATGCAAATCCCCTACCTGCCTCCTGTGATGACTGGCAGTATAAAGGTTGGGATTACCCACAGTCCTTTGCTGGTCATTCCTTCAGGGTTTGTAGTACACACTCCTAGATAGTGTCAGCCATGCTCTTGGTTTGAAGATCAGCTTAGAGTAATTCCTGGAAACTGTGCTAGGCAGATTCCTTAAGTGCAGTTAGGATTGTTTATCTGTTTGTTTGTTCTGTTGCTGTTGTCCTGTCCCAGCGGTGGTCGACAGGAAATGGTTCTGATCTCTGTTCTTGGAGTATAGCTGGCGCAGCGGTTGCTACCAGCTATCTCTTCTGTTCTGTCTCCTTGGATCGCGCTAGCCACTTTTCGCTAGCGCTGTGGATCCTTCTGTTCTGTCTCCTGGGATCGCGCTAGCCACTTTTTGCTGGCGCTGTGGATCCTTCTGTTCTGTCTCCTGGGATCGCGCTGGCCACTTTTCGCTAGTGCTGTGGATCCTTCTGTTCTGCTACTCTGTACCTGGATCGCACTCGCTTCTCGCTAGTGCTGTGGATCCTATCTCTCGCTTGTCCCTGTTTTCGTGTGTCTGTCTTGTCTGCTACGATGCTTGCTGGAGGCTCGGTGAGGTAACCTTTAAGCAAGCATTCGTGTCCTCTGTTTCATGTTTGTCTGTCGATGGTTAGTTAGGCGTGCTTGTCTCTATTGTGCTTATCACGTGGAGACCGCGCATAACCGCGTGCACTGTTGCGAATGAGTGCGGTGTTCGCGGTTAGCTAGCGTTTGTTGTTTTCCGTATCTCCTCATTGTATTATTTGCTGTGCCTTTGTTACTCTTGTGCTCCGCCTTGCTGTAACCTTGTGTCACGTCTGGCGATCTCACCTCTCGCGATCGAGTTCTTGCTTCTTATCTGCTGTGGTGTGTGCACAGTCACGGGTTGGCGACTAATTTATGCACACACACACAATCTGTCTCTGTGCTCACTCTCAATCGCTTCTCTTGCAATTGCGTTTCTTCCCTTCGTACAATTCCTGTCTGGCGTGTGTGGTAGGGCAGAGGAGCTGTTCCTCTGCACTCCACAGCTCCACCTGCCGACAGGAATTTCTCTCTGCAGGTGCATAGCACCTAGCCTGGGTGTCCTCAATTATACGCTTGTGGAGGAAATCCGCTGCGTCAGCGCACATCTGGTGTGCTGACCACGGAGACGATTCCGCAATCGTTACAGCGTGTTACCAGAGCAATGCTCACGGTATACATTTACAGCGTGTAGCACTAATAGTGTAACACATGGTACACTGCTGGCAGAATTATTATTATTATTGATTTAACCGTATCTGGATCGAGACAGTTGAAATCTACGTCCTGCATGTGGCTGCGCGGATCTGACAGGACGTAGATTTCAAAACTTGTCGCCACGTGGTTCCGCCGATTGCGCCGCTGTCTCCCTGCCGCAGATCACTTGCCCTGCCATTTCTGTGATGGCAGAGCTATGTGAGACGGTTATTGGCTCCTGACCCTGTCATCACTGTAAGCCAATCTCATTGGCTTACATTGACTGACAGCGTCAGGAGCCAATGAAAGCGGCTCCTGACCTGCTCGCACAGCTCTGCTGTCATAGAGACGGCAGAGAGAGGGACCTCTGGTGTGGACAGAACGGTGTGACTGACAGGAGCATCGAATGATTGTGGCAATTCGTCGGGAGGCGGCGTTTTACCGTGCGAGCAGTCCCAAGCCCTTAACCACTTCAGCCTTTAGTGTTTTTTCCCCTTATGTATCTGAGCAATTTTCACCTCTTATTTATTCACCAATAACTTTATCACTACTTATCACAATGAATTGATCTATATCTTGTTTTTTCCGCCACCAATTAGACTTTCTTTGGATGGTACATTTTGCTAAGAACTATTTTATTCTAAATGCATTTTAACAGAAATATTAAGAAAAAAATTGAACAAAATCATTATTTGTCAGTTTTCGGTCATAATAGCTTTAAAATAATACATGCTACCATAATTAAAACCGACGTATTTTATTTGTCCATTTGTCCTGGTTATTACACCACTTAAATTATGTCCCTATCACAATGTATGGTGCCAATATTTAAATTGGAAATAAAGGTGTAATTTTTCAGTTTTGCATCCATCACTATTTACAAGCTTATAATTTAAAAAATAGTAATATACCCTCTTGACATGCATATTAAAAAAAAGTTCAGACCCTTAGGTAACTATTTATGTTTTGTCTAATAACTGTAATTTTTTATAAAAAATTAGATTTGAGTATTTTTGGGTGTGTGTTAATTTTGAATGTAAAAATGTGTCTATTCATTTAAAAAAATGTATGTAGATGTAGTTTTACTATTTTTTTGGCTTCTTGTAAGCATACATTCATTGATATCTGGACTAACGGGCGGCAATGTGCACCCCAGTGGTTGCGGCCCTGTGAAACCCCACGGCTCAGTTTTTTCATGGACATAGCTCCTACGTCCAACATGCATTTTTGGACGTAGGAGCTACGTCCTAAAAGCTAAAGTAGTTAAGGGGACAGAAACTGCTGGTACGGAAGTAGTTAAAAAGTGCCAACATATTCCGTGGCGCTGTACAAAGTAAGAAACAAACATGGGGTACATAGTAATACAGCTGATAGTAAACACCAATATACAAAGTACAGAATTGGTACAAGATGCAGAATTGGTAATTACAGTGACAAAAGTAACATAAAGCATAAAGTGTATAATAAATTCCAAGACACAAAAGGGTCAGAGAGCCCTGCCCTTGCAAGCTTACAATTTAAAGGGAACCTTAAGCCCTCATTCCCACCTAAAATCGAAAAACGAGAATGCAAGTGTTTAGCGTTTTTGTGGGCTTTTTTCCCCCTCCCGGCGCTCCACTGCGCGCTACGTTTCTGGTAAAAACGCTTTTCTAAGCACTTTTTCCGAGCGGTTTTGTAATTCACTGCCTGATGCAAGTCACGAAGTGAACTCTTTGACCTGGAAAATAATAAATACAATGTATTTATTCTTTAAAACGTGAACGCAATCGCTGCACAAAGCGATTTAGTGAGAGTTTGTGTTTTTCCTATACCATCTATTGAGGCAAAATTGCCCTAAAAATGGTACAGACACCACTTTGTTGCGCACGAACCACGCTGATATGAACCTTCTCATAGAGATTGATTGCACAAGCATTTTGTGGGCGATTTTAAAAATGCACTTGAAAAAAGGCCTAAAATGCCTCTAGTGTGAACGAGCCCTGACTGTAGTGAAAAAAAAAATGGGTTTAACTTACCTGGGGCTTCTACCAGCCCCTACCAGTCACCCTTTCCGCACTGTCACTAAGTGTCCATCCAGTCCCAGGCAGCGATCCTCTTCCTAATGGCCAACTTGCAAGTCAACAAACCACTGCGCATGCGTGGCTGTGCATGTCCTCAATCACACTCCCAGCGACGAGAGCGTTCTGCGCATGCGCAGTAGAGTTTCTTTCGTACTGCGCATGTGTAGAGTGCTCCCGTCCACAGGAGAGCAGTAAGGAGGCGTGCGGACCAGGGCCGCGCATCAGAACGAAAGTAGGGTGCTGCGGTGGACCAGAGGATCCGTTTGTCCCGGCATAGGCACAGGTCGGCTGATAGAATAGAGATGGCCCGAACCTCCGATTTTCGGTTTGCGAACCGGTTCGCGAACTTCTGCAAAAAGTTAGGTTCACAGGAACTTTTGCAAACCGCAATAGACTTCAATGGGGAGGCGAACTTTGAAAACTAGAAACATTTATGCTGGCCACAAAAGTGATGGAAGAGATGTTTCAAGGTGTCTAACACCTGAGTTTTTTAAGTGACTACAAGAGGGGGACATTTTTTTTTCAAAAAGACCTTATAGTTTTTGAGAAAATTGATTTTAAAGATCTCCTTCTGACCGTGGGAAAATTAAACACCCGCCGACTTTAGCGGTTAATAGCAAAGCCCCTTGAAAAGCTAGAAACACCAAAATTGCTGGGAATGTTAAGTAGAACAGTGGGAACAAGAGGAACAAAAATGTTTTTCAAAAAGACATTATAGTTTTTGAAAAAAATTGATTTTAAAGTTTCAATGTAAATTCTCCTTCTGACCGTGGGAAAATAACCCCCCGCTGACTTTAGCGGTTAATAGCAAAGCCCTTTTGAGAAAATCAATCAATTTTAAAGTTTAAAAAAAAAAAAAAAGAGTCAATTCGTTAAAAAGAACCGGATGATTCATGAACCGTTAGTATAGCTTAGAATGCGTCCTCAGCAGGACGTATAGCTTCCGGCTCCCGCTGTCTCTCCCCACCTGCCTTCACCTGGCACCTGGTGCACCAGGTGCCAGCCTAGGTGACGGTGACAGGTGAAGGCAGGTGGGGAGAGACAGCGGGAGCCGGCAGCTATACGTCCCAAAGGAAGCATTCTCTGCTATGTTGGGGGGCGTCAGAGATCTTCAATCAACTTAATTGAAGATCGCAAGATAAGAGGATACTGTATTAGTTGGATCGTTTACCGAGGATATTGGCATGGGAATTTTTTTTTAAAGGTACAGGTAAGTATTTATGGTTAATATAGAATAATAAAATACTTTTCTTGTGGTTGTGTTTTTATTTCATTTAACCCTTTGTGAAATTGGGTAAGGGGTACTTTGTACCCCTATACTTATTTCTCCTGGGAGGGGGGTGGGCATCTGGGGTCCCCTTCTTAAAGGGGACTCCCAGATGCCATCATGAACCCCCCCCCTCAGGGAGACATCGCCTCCTCCTGGGGTACCGGAGGTGGGGAAGAGCCCCTTGTCCATGGATTGGACAAGGGCTCCGGGGAGGGAGGGGAAAGCTTGGCCGGCCCTCCCCCCCGGAGACCCCTCATACCATGGACCATGCGGGCTGGTATAGCTCAGGGTGTGAAGCCCCAGTCGGCCGGGGCTCCACATTCTGGCTATCCCAGCCTGCATGGGGGACAAGGGGTTACAGAGGCTCGGGAGGGGGGACCCCACACCATTTTTTTTTTCAGATTTCCCACACTCAGCACATAAAAATAATTAAAAAAAAATGTTTTTTTAAAGGACTTCCGAGGCCACAAATGTGAAAAAAGTTAAATATCTTTTCATAATCCAGATCCGTGGAGGACGCCATCCACGCCCTCCCGTTCATTCCACCATGGCTCCCGCAGTAATACCGGCCCCGGTCAGGTCCCGACCCTCCGAACGGGTCGGGTTCTCATTCCCCCCCCCCCCAATATGGCCGCCACAGATTGCCACGGCTGCGCAGTCCGCATAGAGGCGTTTGCGGCTGCACAGCTCTAGGGCCTCCTCCCGCCGCATCATCAATATGCGCGCATACATCGGACGCATCAGGAGGAGGTCCTAGAGCTGCGCAGCCGCAATCGCGTCTATGCGGACTGCACAGCCGTGGTAATCTGTGGTGGCCATATTAAGGGGGGAATGAGAACCCGACCCATTCGGAGGGGTCGGGATCCGACCGGGGCCGGTATTACTGCGGGAGCCATCGCGGAATGAACGGGAGGGCGCGAATGGCGTCCTCCATGGATCTGGATTATGAAAAGGTATTTAACTTTTTTCCCATTTGTGGCCTCAGAAGTCCTTTAAATATTGTTTCCTGCTATCTTTTTAACATATCCTGCAAATTTGGTGTTGCTAGGATGTAAGGGGCCTTTGCTATAAACTGATAAAGTCGGCAAGTGATAATCAACCAGAGTTATAGGGGTGCAAAAGTGCTGAATTCTGCCATTGGCTTTTATTGGGCTCCCTATTTCACTTTAAAAAAATCCCAAATCTTTTCAAAGGACGATGGCTCAGCAGTGGCACATTTTCTAGCATTGTAGGGACTCTTAGGGGGATCATGACTGGTGAGTTTCGGGCCCCTAGGCCAAAGAGGTTATAGCCTAGGGTCACAAAAACCTGTTCATTTTGGCAATGTTAATGGTGGCAATTCCGACGAACATAAATCGCAGCCATGGCTGTTATCAAAGTCTGAATCCTGGAGCCCCTGATGAGTCTGGCGTGAGGACGAAACGCGCGTAGGGTGGAGCTATACGTCTGACATCGTACAGGATCCAGGAAGCACATGGACCGGCCGGTCAACAGAGAAGCGCACAAGACTATACCCTGCAACTGAGTGAGGAGGCTGAACGGGGGAGCGTGGAATAGTTAGAACGCACCCGGGAGCCAGACGGATGGGCATTGGCATCCACCTGTATATCCGGAACTCCAAGAGAAGAGACCCAGCACCGTCTTCAAGTGTATTATAAGCTCTTTTATTTATTTAAGGCATCAAAAAGACAAAAAGGGCAAGTCTGTGCGACGTTTCGAGAGGCGACTCCTCTCTTTCTCAAGCTGACAAGCCCTCTGAATACATAAGACACAATCAGCCTTAAATAGTCCTTGCTCCACTAGGGAGCCAATCAAAATGGTCTGGACGCCCTGTCATCAACCAATTAGGTTAAGTTCCTGCTTGCAGGCCCTCCCATCTGGTGGAGGACCTGATGGGGAACTACATCTATTTATACACTCCAATCATTTTAAAATGGCCGCTAGAGGGCCGACCAATGGGGGTAGAGCATGTTCTGAATGGAAAAAACGTCATTCAACGGTCATGCGGAAATGCGCATTGAAAATCCGCATGTGGTTGCGTTCAATGCGTATGCGTAAAAAAGTACGCGTAAAACCATATTCCAATACTATGACCACGCGGAAATCCGCATTGGATATCCGCATATGGTTAAAATTAATGCGTATGCGTAAAAACGTACGCGTAAACACCTGGAAGCAAAAAATCGTCTAAACCATAGACGTTTCAATCCAATTGCCTATACCGGTTACGCATAAAATTGATCTTTACCGATTGAAAAATGTACATGCTCCTAACCCTAATAGGAATGAGTGTCAACAATATATAATATATGATAAGAGAAATCTGAAAAAAATATAAAAAGGAAAAAATGACAAAACTCACGCTAGGTGTCTGGCGGCCACCCACAGCGGCGGCCAGACACCGAACGTCACAAAAAATGAATATAAACCACATCTCACCCTCCCAGACTGGCGTCCGTCTTATTCGCGGCGGCCAGTCTGGGCTAGCGAGAACAAAATTACCAATTCTGTCCCGACTGGCGTCCATCCCTGGCGGCCACTCGGGAAAGAAACAGGCAAAAAATAAAAAATATATGCTTTGAAGGCCAGCCCGGACTGGCGGCCACATATCAGCGGCGGCCAGTCCAGGAGAGCCAACAAATCAACATAGTCAATAAATATATTTTTTTCAAAACAAATAATACGTTTTGCTATAAGCTCCTCTCCCCCCCCGGCCGGCGGCCACCAAATGTGGCCGCAGGTCGGGAAGGATCGGGAAAAAAAGAAAACAGAACCAACCCAAAAAGAAGACTCCAGGCGTCCAGACCAAACAATAAACAACAAGACATCTATCTATAAACACATGGACCCAACTCGCACTCCCGGTTAAGACCCCCTGGACCAAGGGCATCCAGCTTCCTAATCCAAAACAACTCCCGTCTCAATAATAATTTGACCCTATCACCCCCCCTGCGTGGTGGGGGGACAGAGTCAATCACCTGGACCCTCAACTGGCTAACATTATGGCGACAGGCAGAAAAATGGCTAGCAACCGCTTGTTCAGATGTGCCCGAGCGGATAGCTGACTTATGCGCAGAGATGCGCATTTTAAGTATCTGTGTGGTCATCCCCACATAAATAAATCCGCAAGGGCAGCGAAGAAGATATACAACATATGCAGAGTCACATGTGTAATAACCATTACCGTATATACTCGCATATAAGCCGACCCGCATATAAGCCGACCCCCCAACTTTTCCCTGAAAAAACAGAGAAAAATGATTGACCCCCATATAAGCCGGGGGTAGGAAATGCTGGATTGGTGCAGCCCCCCAGTGTGTCCCAGTATAGCTAGTATAGTGCCCAGTATAGGTAGGTAGTGTCCAGTATAGCTAGTAAAGTGCCCAGTATTGCCAGTATAGTGCCCAGTATAGCCAGTATAGCGCCCAGTATGGGTAGGTAGTGCCTCAGTTTAGCTAGTATAGTGCCCAGTTTAGCTAGTATAGTGCCCCAGTATGGCTAGTAAAGTGCCCAGTTTAGTTAGTATAGTGCCAAGTTTAGCCAGTATAGTGCCCAGTTTAGCTAGTATAGTGCCCAGTTTAGCCAGTATAGTGCCCAGTTTAGCCAGTATAGTGCCCAGTTTAGCTAGTATAGTGCCCAGTTTAGCTAGTATAGTGCCCAGTTTAGCTAGTAAAGTGCCCAGTTTAGCCAGTATAGTGCCCAGTTTAGCTAGTAAAGTGCCCAGTTTAGCCAGTATAGTGCCCAGTTTAGCTAGTATAGTGCCCAGTTTAGCCAGTATAGTGCCCAGTTTAGCCAGTATAGTGCCCAGTTTAGCTAGTATAGTGCCCAGTTTAGCTAGTATAGTGCCCAGTTTAGCCAGTATAGTGCCCAGTTTAGCCAGTATAGTGCCCAGTTTAGTGCCCAGCATAGGTATGTAGTGCTCTGCCCCCCCGCCCCCCGCTGCTGCTATTACCTGTTTAGGAAGCGGCCGCTTCCTAATCCGCGTTCCTCTTCTTAAGTTTCTTCTCAGAGTATCACAGCAGCGCGCCCGGCGCTGCTGCTGTGACGATGTAGAGTGCAGGAAAGAGCGCGGCTCCCTATAGCGGCGATCTGTATCGCCGTTGCCAAGGGAACCGCTCTTTCCTGCCCCCTGCATCGTCACAGCAGCAGCGCCGGGCGCGCTGCTGTGATACTCTGAGAAGACACTTAAGAAGAGGAACGCGGATTAGGAAGCGGCCGCTGCCTAAACAGGTATTAGCAGCGGCGGCCGGGGGGAGCGGGGAGCGGGGCGCGGACCACCCACCCACCACTAGACCACCAGGGAAGACTCGCATACAAGCCGACCCCCCAACTTTTGACCCCCATTTTGGGGGTCAAAAATTCGGCTTGTATGCGAGTATATACGGTAATTGAAAAACGTTTCCCTGTAGTAGGGTGTGTAAAAGTATCTCCTTTAACAATGGAATTACACATATGACACGACAAACAGGGAAAAGTCCCTTTTCTTGTAGTAGTTAAATTGGCAGTTCGAGAGCCAATATCTGCCCTCACCAAAGTGTCACCAACTGTAGGAGCCCGTCTATATGACATAAGTGGATATTCCAGAAAATTCCTTAACCTGTGGAAAACCTTGTTTTAATAAAGGCCAATGTTTCCTAACAATTTTCTCAATTTGTTTGGAATTGGTTGAAAAAGTAGTGACCAGAGGAATCCGATCGATCTGTCTGGAGCGTGATCTTTTAATTGGGGAGGATCGGCTAAAGGGATTGCACAAATCTAGAGGATAATCTCTTTGAATAAATCTATTATTCAATGATAGAAATGCGTTACTCCATTATAGAAGTTTCCATCCTTCCCATATTGCCAATAACATTCCAAAAAATCAATTTGAACGTGTTAATAGAATAGTGTCTGATGCGACATTGAGAGATACACGTCTGAAGGAAATGGCTAATAGATTTATTCAAAGAGATTATCCTCTAGATTTGTGCAATCCCTTTAGCCGATCCTCCCCAATTAAAAGATCACGCTCCAGACAGATCGATCGGATTCCTCTGGTCACTACTTTTTCAACCAATTCCAAACAAATTGAGAAAATTGTTAGGAAACATTGGCCTTTATTAAAACAAGGTTTTCCACAGGTTAAGGAATTTCAGGAATATCCACTTATGTCATATAGACGGGCTCCTACAGTTGGTGACACTTTGGTGAGGGCAGATATTGGCTCTCGAACTGCCAATTTAACTACTACAAGAAAAGGGACTTTTCCCTGTTTGTCGTGTCATATGTGTAATTCCATTGTTAAAGGAGATACTTTTACACACCCTACTACAGGGAAACGTTTTTCAATTAATGGTTATTACACATGTGACTCGGCATATGTTGTATATCTTCTTCGCTGCCCTTGCGGATTGATTTATGTGGGGATGACCACACAGATACTTAAAATGCGCATCTCTGCGCATAAGTCAGCTATCCGCTCGGGCACATCTGAACAAGCGGTTGCTAGCCATTTTTCTGCCTGTCGCCATAATGTTAGCCAGTTGAGGGTCCAGGTGATTGACTCTGTCCCCCCACCACGCAGGGGGGGTGATAAGGTCAAATTATTATTGAGACCGGAGTTGTTTTGGATTAGGAAGCTGGATGCCCTTGGTCCAGGGGGTCTTAACCGGGAGTGCGAGTTGGGTCCATGTGTTTATAGATAGATGTCTTGTTGTTTATTGTTTGGTCTGGACGCCTGGAGTCTTCTTTTTGGGTTGGTTCTGTTTTCTTTTTTTCCCGATCCTTCCCGACCTGCGGCCACAATTGGTGGCCGCCGGCCGGGGGGGAAAGGAGCTTATAGCAAAACTTATTATTTGTTTTGAAAAAAATATATTTATTGACTATGTTGATTTGTTGGCTCTCCTGGACTGGCCGCCGCTGATATGTGGCCGCCAGTCCGGGCTGGCCTTCAAAGCATATATTTTTTGATTTTTTGCATGTTTCTTTCCCGAGTGGCCGCCAGGGATGGACGCCAGTCGGGACAGAATTGGTAATTTTGTTCTCGCTAGCCCAGACTGGCCGCCGCGAATAAGACGGACGCCAGTCTGGGAGGGTGAGATGTGGTTTATATTCATTTTTTGTGACGTTCGGTGTCTGGCCGCCGCTGTGGGTGGCCGCCAGACACCTAGCGTGAGTTTTGTCATTTTTTCCTTTTTATATTTTTTTCAGATTTCTCTTATCATATATTATATATTGTTGACACTCATTCCTATTAGGGTTAGGAGCATGTACATTTTTCAATCGGTAAAGATCAATTTTATGCGTAACTGGTATAGGCGATTGGATTGAAACGTCTATGGTTTAGACGATTTTTTGCTTCCGGGTGTTTACGCGTACGTTTTTACGCATACGCATTAATTTTAACCATATGCGGATATCCAATGCGGATTTCCGCGTGGTCATAGTATTGGAATATGGTTTTACGCGTACGTTTTTACGCATACGCATTGAACGCAACCACATGCGGATTTTCAATGCGGATTTCTGCATGACGGTTGAATGACGTTTTTTCCATTCAGAACATGCTCTACCCCCATTGGTCGGCCCTCTAGCGGCCATTTTAAAATGATTGGAGTGTATAAATAGATGTAGTTCCCCATCAGGTCCTCCACCAGATGGGAGGGCCTGCAAGCAGGAACTTAACCTAATTGGTTGATGACAGGGCGTCCAGACCATTTTGATTGGCTCCCTAGTGGAGCAAGGACTATTTAAGGCTGATTGTGTCTTATGTATTCAGAGGGCTTGTCAGCTTGAGAAAGAGAGGAGTCGCCTCTCGAAACGTCGCACAGACTTGCCCTTTTTGTCTTTTTGATGCCTTAAATAAATAAAAGAGCTTATAATACACTTGAAGACGGTGCTGGGTCTCTTCTCTTGGAGTTCCTGCTTGCTGTTCCTGGAGACAGAGGGACAACGACCAATAGCACGTCGCATCTAGATGGTTGGGTGCTGCCTGTAACCACTTGTTCTCCACCTGTATATGACATGTGCAGACTGCTTCTGAAGGCGTAAGTGAAATTGTTTTACTGCGCACAGAGGCATTATTGACAGTATTACGCTATATGCGCTTTTCTTTTTATGTTTTTATTGAGCAATTTTAACAGTGAGAATAAAGGAAAGTCCTTGCAAGAGGCTTTTGTAAGCTATTGAGGATCGTGAATTTGATTGGATACAATATAGAGTGCAGTTTCCACCCATGTATAGAGGTGGGCTACATCTGGTGAGCAGTGTGACATGCAATGAGTTGGAGTGGCAAGGCTAATGGGTGTTGATACACAGGCACGGTGTCTGCAGCACTTGAATTGTTTCGCTATTTGAACTGTACTACCCTATGTGGAGTTTTTTCTTCTCTACAGAAGCAAGTGAAGTTGGCCATAACGTTCTGTTTAAGATTCCCCTGAGAGCTGAGGTGGTTATAATCTGGTAAGCATCTAGTGAGAGGGGATGAGGGATATATATTTGTTTGACACCTGGGGAGCACAAGACACGGGTGGCATCCAGGAGTTGGAACAGTGTATTATAAAGTTTGAACAATATTGCTCTATGTGGATTTTGCTTTCTATTACAGGATTGGAGAGCGCAGCAGTACAATTGAACTTTATTCCCTATATCTCTGCAAACCAGAGTTACGGGGGTGCAAAAGTGCTAACTTCCCCCATAGGTTTTCATTGGGCCTCCTATCTCACTTTCCAAAATCTCACATTTTTTCAAAGGGCGATGGCTCAGCAGTGGTACATTTTGAAAAGAGATTTTAAAAAGAGAAAAGAGGCCCAATGAAAGCCTATTCGGGAATTTAGCACTTTTGCACCCCCGTAACTCTGGTTTGCAGAGATGTAGGGAACCCAACATTGGAGTGCAAGTACAGCAATATGCCTTCTACCTGCGTAAGACATGTTGTGAGATTCAGACTTTGCTAACGGCCATGGCTGCGATTTATGTTCGTCAGAATCGTCACCATTAACATTGCCAAAATGAACAGGTTTTTGTGACCCTAGGCTATGACCTCTTTGGCCTAGGGGCCCGAAACTCACCAGTCATGATCCCCCTAAGAGTCCCTACAATGCTAGAAAATGTGCCACTGCTGAGCCATCGCCCTTTGAAAAAATGTGAGATTTTGGCAGGTGAAATAGGAGGCTCAATAAAAGCTTATGGGGGAATTTAGCACTTTTGCACTCCAGTAACTGGTTTGCAGAGATGTAGGGAACCCAACATTGGAGTGCAAGTACAACAATATGCCTTCTACCTGCGTGAGACATGTCGTGAGATTCAGACTTTGCTAACGGCCATGGCTGCGATTTATGTTCGTCAGAATCGCCACCATTAACATTGCCAAAATGAACATGGGTGCACCGGGTGCCAGCCTAGGTGAGGGTGACAGGTGAAGGCAGGTGGGGAGAGACAGCAGGAGCCGGCAGCTATACATCCTGCTCAGAACGCATTTCAAGCTATACTAACGGTTCATGAAGCATCCGGTTCTTTTTAATGAATCGATTCTTTTGTTAATCAATTGACTTTTTTCTTTGAAACTTTAAAATCGATTTTCTCAAAAAGTATAAGGTCTTTTTGAAAAATGTTTGTTTCTTCTTGTAGTCACTGTCCTCCTCTACATACCCTGTAAATTTGGTGTTTTTACTATGTAAGGAGACTTTGCTAATAACCGCTAAAGTCGGCGGGCATTAAAGTCTATGGGTGAACCAAACTTTTTTTGAAAAAAGTTCCTGGTTCACTGCTAATGCGAACCACCAAAGTTCGCCGGGAGCTGGCCATTTCTAGCCCCCCCCCCCCCCCCCTGTTGCTTATTACCATTTTTGCTTTGCTCAGTATACCCAACATCAGAGCACATTCTCGTTGCAATCCGCACCTCTGGATTCTTCAAGTAAGTAGTTCTCCTATACCCTCACCAGAGGATGCCAAAGGGCCATCTGCATTACCCTTCAAAACCTTGCCAGAATTATATCACCTAATAGATGGCTCCCATACTTTCTTTCCCATATCCTCCCCTTGACTGCCGCGATCATGGAGCGGATAAGCTCATATTTTTATAATACAGAACTGTAATTTTTTTCTCTCCCCCTTATCCCTTTCCCTATACTTGACCACTATTCGCTCATACCCCAGGATTACCATGCTGGATCCTCCGTCACTGAGCATTCCTCTGCCCCCTAACTGATCGGCATGGCAAGTACACTTAAGCACCAACGCATTCAAAAGATCACAGACCTAACCGGTAAATTTGAGGCGGCTGAACACACTTGGAAGTAAAACCCCACCTGTATCAACAGAATTATCAAAGATAGACTCTGCACCGAATTAAGTATGCTCCTAACGGATAAAGTTGCACAACAATTACGTTGGAGAAGACAGTTATATTACTATAACGCCAATAAACCCCTGGCCCTTTTAGCCAAACGCCTAAAAAACAAACCCCTTCACTCCACTATTCTGAAAATACGTGATGCTTCTGGCCAGGCAACTGCTAACTATCGCAAAATAGTGGACATATTTACCAAATTTCTCTCAGACTTGTATACCAGTACACCCACTACTTCCGACAAAACTATCACTGACTTTTTACACCAAATACACTTACCTAAACACGCACCTATTACTGCTCCTGAAGTCCTCTCCGCCATAAAAACCCTCAAAATTAACAAAACACAAGGCCCGGACGGCTTTACAGCTCAATATTATAAGAAATTAGTGAACTCATTAGACCTTACTTTAGCTGATTGCTACAATGAACTCCCCCCTAGTTCCTTGTTATCTGCCCACATTTCTATGATTCCCAAAGTTGAGCAAGACTGTCACGCAGCACATCAATTTCGACCCAGATCCCTTATTAAAACCACCCTGGCGTTCTATTAAGATCGCCAGGGCGGCTGCGGGAGGGTTTTTTTTAAATAAAAAAAAAACTATTTCATGCAGCCAACTGAAAGTTGGCTGCATGAAAGCCCACTAGAGGGCGCTCCGGAGGAGTTCTTCTGATCGCCTCCGGCGGCCAAAAGTAACACGGAAGGCCGCAATGAGCGGCCTTCCGTGTTTTGCTTACTTCGTCGCCATGGCGACGAGCGGAGTGACGTCATGGACGTCAGCCGACGTCCTGACGTCAGCCGCCTCCGATCCAGCCCTTAGCGCTGGCCGGAACTACTTGTTCCGGCTGCGCAGGGCTCAGGCGGCTGGGGGGACCCTCTTTCGCCGCCGCTCGCGGCGGCGATCAGGCAGCACACGCGGCTGGCAAAGTGCCGGCTGCGTGTGCTGCACTTTATTTCATCCAAATCGGCCCAGCAGGGCCTGAGCGGCACCCTCTGGCGGTAATGGACGAGCTGAGCTCGTCCATACCGCTAAGGTGGTTAATGTTGACCTCAAGTTACTTGGCAAAATACTAGCCTACCTGAACTTATTCACCATGACCAGGTGGGTTTCGTCCCAGGCCGTCAAGCGGAAGACAGCACTAGACATGCTGTCCTCCTGTCCCATTATCTTTATTCTCACAAAATCCTA
The DNA here is from genome assembly GCF_040937935.1 of Hyperolius riggenbachi. NCBI lineage: Eukaryota > Metazoa > Chordata > Amphibia > Anura > Hyperoliidae > Hyperolius > Hyperolius riggenbachi. The sequence continues at coordinate 197,919,469 of NC_090651.1, forward strand.
AGTGTAGCCTTATCTCTAGACATCTTTAAGGACTTTGACACCCTCTCATGGGACTACCTCAAACATACCTTAAGCAAATGGGGTCTAGATCCCTACTTTCTAAATTGGGTTGGGGGGCTGTATTCTACTCCTACAGCTTCAGTGAGATTTTCAGGCCATACTTCACAATCCTTTCCAATAAAGAGAGGTACACGTCAAGGCTGCCCCCTTTCCCTCCTCCTCTTCATCTTAGCTTTAGAACTGTTTGCATGTTTTCTACATGACAACATTAACATCAAAGGGGTAGACAGGGCTGGCATCTCTCACAAACTATTAATGTTCGCAGATGATACCTTATTGTTCCTAACACAGCCCCATATTTCCATCCCAAATGCTCCTAAAGCCCTTGAACAATTTGCCCAGGTCTCCGGCCTAAGAATCACAATGGCAAAATCCAAAGCCTTAGGTATCGCCTTAACCCCACAACTTACCACTCAGCTCCAAGAGTCTTGCCTCTTCCAATGGGTTCAATCCATACCCTATCTAGGTATTACATTAACTCCCAATTATGCGTCCCTCATTGCGGCTAATTATCCACCATTATTAAAATCCATATTAACTTTAACTAGCAGATGGCCCTCAATCCCACTTTCCTGGTTAGGTAGGATGACTCTCTTGACAGGAGCTGAAAAATGACCCTGAGCATAATCTACAGCTTGAACTGTCTGCATGGAAATATCAGGAATAGAAACTGACAGGGAACTGGCTGGATAATTACTAGGAAATTTCCTATTCTTAAGAATTTGCAGAACCTGCAACAAATCCTGCATCTCAGAATCTGCAAAGTCTCCCTGCTGCACAAAAAAAACCTGATTTGTTCAATACTCTGTAATATTTCATCATAAGAATATTCAAACAATTCCGTAGAACAAAAATCTTTATCTTCTCTGGCTAGCAAAGCAAGGCCATTGGTAGTTTCATAAGTTAATTTAACTCCCATGACTGACAAATGAATTTCATTATCTTCTGGTGATAGAATATAGCTGAAGCTTTGATGTGCTGTTGCTATGGGCAATGGAGCAGCAAAATTGAAATTCTGATTTGTTGTTGCTAGAGGTGATGACAACTGACACGGTTTATTCAAAACATTAGATATTGTTGTTCTAGGTGACTGCTGCACAGATTAGAGATGTCGCGAACCTCCGATTTTCGGTTCGCGAACTTCCGCGGAAGGTTCGGTTCGCGGAAAAGTGCGCGAACCGCAATAGACTTCAATGGGGAGGCGAACTTTGAAAAATAGAAAAAATTATGCTGGCCACAAAAGTGATGAAAAAGATGTTTCAAGGGGTCTAACACTTGGACAGGGGCATGGCGGAGTGGGATACATGCCAAAAGTCCCGGGGAAAAATCTGGATGTGATGCAAAGCAGCGTTTTAAGGGCAGAAATCACATTGAATGCTAAATTGTAGGCCTAACGTGCTTTTCAAACATCTTGCATGTGTATACATCAATTAGGGAGTGTAATTAGAGTACTGCTTCACACTGACACACCAAACTCACTGTGTAACGCACCGCAAACAGCTGTTTGTGTAGTGACGGCCATGCTGGACTACTGCGCAACATGGCGAGATTGCTCTTCCTCACTCAGTGATGTCAGGTAATGTGTGACTTCCTTCTCAACTTTCCATGGCATTGTTAAAAAGCTTACGTTTTGTTTTTAAATTACATTTTCTACTTTCTGTGTACTTGTTCAGTACCGCCACAATGAAAATCCTGTGGAGGCGGGCAAGTCTGGCATTGTGACCCCGGGTAATGGCCGGGGAATGAGGAGTTTGAATCCGGTGTGGAGCCTGAGCAACGGCTACCACTACACATCCAAGGAGGGCAGCGGGCAGGCATGCACGCCCGCCCGCCCCGAGGTAGTGACCAAAAATAACAATACAGGAGGCGGACTTTCGAGGCCCTGCTGTGTATTTGAAATGAATGTACTTTAAATCCTTGAACGAGAACCAGTTATGGCGGGCAAAGATGACACCACATTCCTTTCACGAGAATCATATGGAGGCGGGCAAGTCTGCCATTTGTGACCCCGGGTAATGGCCGGGGAATGAGGGATGGAATCCGGTGTGGAGCCTGAGAAACGGCTACCACTACACATCCAAGGAGGGCATGCACGCCCGCCCCGAGGTAGTGACCAAAAATAACAATACAGGACTCAGGAGGACCTTTTGCAGCCCTAATTGAAATGAATTAACTTTAAATCCTTTAACGGGAATCCGTTATGGAGGGCAAGTCTGCCATTGTCACCGCGGGGAATGAAGGTTGGATTGCGGCTCGAAGTGGGAGCCTGCTGAGACCCATGCTGTAGCTGCCCTGACCATGCTTTGCAGACCAGGCATCTGTGGTCAGATGGATCCTTGAGCCAGGGGAAGACAAACCAAGTCGAAAGCATTTGCCAAGAATGTTTTACGGAGGGCAAGTTTTTTTGCCCTTTTTTTAAATTGTTTGAAAATGATAGATGGTTGTATTTTTAAATTGTTTGAAAGTTTAGATGGTTGTATTTTTAAATTGTTTGCAAGTTTAGATGGTTGTATTTTTAAATTGTTTAAAAGTGTATCCATGCAAGTGCAAGTTATGCACTGACTGCCAGGTATAATGTGCAGTCACAGATGCAGTGAAAGGTATGCAGTGACTGCAAACAGCCATTTGTGTAGTGACGGCCGTGCTGGACTGGTGCGCACCATGACGAGAGTGCAGGTGATGGTGGCTTTTCAGCCCATATGATCGCCCGGCTGATGTAGCTGAATGACAGAACAGTGACTGTCCAGCTGATCAAATTTGGTCTGACCACAATGAAGCAACGACCTTATTATCTTTTGTGTGCCACCCCCAACCGAGACACTCAAATAGCCGGCGGTCATTGCTTCATTGTGATGCGCAAGCCCCTTCACCGCGGCAAGGTAATGATCACGAAGGGGGATGGGCACATGTACATGCCTTTTGTTTTTAGACTTCACTTAGACTTCAATCATGCAGTAGCCCTCCGTGATCCATGCCTCATTCATTTTGATAAAGGTCAGGTACTGAACATTGTCGTGACTTAGGCGACTTTTCTTCTCAGTGACAATGCCTCCAGTTGCACTGAAGGTCCTTTCTGACAGAACGCTTGCGGCAGGGCAAGAGAGAAGTTGTATGGCAAATTGGGACAGCTCTGGCCACAGGTCAAGCCTGCGCAACCAGTAGTCCAAGGGTTCATCGTTGCTTTTCGCAGAGTCTACATCCACACTCAAGGCCAGGTAGTCGGCTACCTGCCGCTCCAGGCGTTGTTTGATGGTGGATCCAGAAGGATTATGGCGAGGAGTGGGACAAAAGAACGTCTGCATGTCCGACATCACCCTGAGATCGCTGGAGCGTCCTGTCCTTGCCTGCGTGGACTTGGGAGGAGGAGGGTTACTGCCAGTGGTACCTTGATTGCGTTGTGCATCCACATCACCCTTAAATGAATTGTAAAGCATCATCGACAGCTTGTTCTGAAAGTGCTGCATCCTTTCCGCCTTTTGTTGAGTTGGTAACAGGTCGGCCACTTTGTGCCTGTACCGAGGGTCTAGTAGCGTGGCCACCCAGTACAGGTCATTCGTCTTCAGTTTTTTGATACGGGGATCCCTCAACAGGCTGGACAACATGAAAGAGGACATCTGCACAAAGCTGGATGCAGACGTACTCTCCATCTCCTCTTGCTCTTCCTCAGTGACGGGACGCAACTCCTCTTCCTCCCCCCAGCCACGAACAATACCACGGGAATGTGGAGCAGCAGAAGCCCCCTGTGATGGCTGCCGCGGTTGTTCTCCTTCCGCTGCCTCTTCCTCCTCCACAGAAACACCTTCCTCATCACCACCATCATCAGAGTCTGACTCCTCTCCTTCCCCACACGACTCCTCTTCTTCCTCCTCCTCCCCCCTCTGTGCTGCAGCCGGTGTTGTGGAAACATCGGGTTCGGGTGTAAATGGATCCCACGACTCCTGCTGCCATAACTCTTCTTGTTCACGCTCCTCCACAGCTGTATCCACCACTCTACGCACGGCACGCTCCAGGAAGTAGGCGTAGGGGATCAAGTCGCTGATGGTGCCCTCATCGCGACTCACCAGTTTGGTCACCTCCTCAAAGGGCTCCATGACCCTGCATGCATTTCGCATCAGTGTCCAGTTGTTGGGCCAGAACATCCCCATCCTCCCAGATTGTGTCTTTTGTACTGTAATTATACAGGTACTGGGTGACGGCTGTTTCCTGGTCTAGCAGGCGAGAGAACATCAGCAAGGTGGAATTCCAGCAAGTCGGGCTATCGCAAATCAGGCGTCTTAGCGGCAAGTTCATTCTACGCTGAATCTCCGCAAAGCGTGCCATGGCCTTGTAAGAGCGCCTGAAATGTCCACACAACTTCCTGGCCTGCTTCAGGACATCCTCTAAGCCTGGGTACTTGGACACAAATCTTTGCACGACCAGATTAAGCACATGTGCCATGCAGGGTATGTGTGTCAGCTTTCCCAAATTCAACGCAGCAATGAGATTGCTGCCATTGTCACACACCACGTTGCCGATATCAAGCTTGTGCGGGGTCAGCCATTGCTCCACCCGTTTGTTAAGAGCAGCCAGGAGAGCTGCTCCAGTGTGACTCTCCGCTTTCAGGCAAGACATGTCTAACACTGCATGACACCGTCGCACCTGGCATGCAGCATAGGCCCTGGGGTGCTGGGGCTGTGTAGCTGGAGAGGAGATGGCGGCACCAGCCAAGGAGGAGGAGGAGGAGGATGACGACAGCGAAGCGGTGATAGCAGGTGGAGAGGAGGTGGCTGGAGGCCTGCCTGCAAGCCGTGGAGGTGTGACAAGTCGGTCCTCTGTGCAGCCACGTACTCCCTGCTTGCTGCCATCGGTCACCAGGTTGACCCAATGGGCTGTGTATGTAATGTAGTTGCCCTGCCCGTGTTTGGCAGACCAGGCATCCGTGGTCAGGTGGACCCTTGACCCAACGCTGTGTGCCAGAGATGACATCACTTGCCTCTCAACTGCACGGAAGAGTTTGGGTATGGCCTTTTGTGAAAAATAATTGCGGCCTGGTATCTTCCACTGCGGTGTACCAATGGCCACAAACTTACGGAAAGCCTCCGAATCCACCAGCTTGTATGGTAATAGCTGGCGAGCTAATAGTTCCGCCACGCCAGCTGTCAGGCGCCGGGCAAGAGGGTGACTGGCAGACATTTGCTTCTTCCGCTCAAATACTTCCTTCATGGACAGCTGGGTACTGCTGTGGGCAGAGGAGAAGGAACCGCTGAAGGGAAGAGGCGGTGTGGAGGAGGGTGGCTGTGAAGGTGCAAGGGAGAAAGTGGATGAAGACGATGCACCTGAAGGAGGAAGAGGAGAAGGAGGGTGGCTTGTCTTTTGAGGGGTGCTGCTTTTCCTCAGGTGTTCTTGCCATAGCTGTTTGTGCTTTTTCTCCAGGTGCCTTCGTAAGGCACTTGTCCCTACGTGAGAGTTGGCCTTTCCACGGCTCAATTTTTGCTGGCAGAGACAACAGATGGCTTTGCTCCGATCTGAGACACACACGTTAAAAAATTTCCAAACCGCTGAGCCCCCCTGGGGTGATGGCGCTACGGTGGCATCAGCAGCTGACGTTGAAGGGCATGTTGGCTGTCTGGCCATAGCTGGCGATACATGGCGCCGGACACTGCCCCCAGCTGTTTCTGAGGACGAGCTCCCTCTGCTTCTATCATGGAGTCGTCTCCTCCTAGTCCTCTCTGACTCCTCCTCTGAACTGTCCCCCTGGTCATCTCCTCTACCGGGAACATATGTGGTATCCGTATGTCACAGGAGCCCTAGTGGCTGACCGCACTTAGCCTTCTAAACGGTGCCAGCGCACGGATCGTGCAAACTCTGGTCGCAGTCAATGCGCAGGAACCGTTAAGAATTAGCCGCAGACAACTCAGAAGGGAGCCTGTGAGACACGGGTAATTACAACATACACACGATTCCACGGTATCTGCCACCACCACTGGTATGGGCCAGTGGACCCGATTTACTGACTGACTAGTCCTGTGAATAAAACGGTTAAACACACGGTATTCTGTCTAGCCAACAACAAACAAACAGTAGCGTATCTTCAGAGACCCGGGATCAGTTCTGTGTGTGCTGATAAGCAGGGTAGCGGACAGTGAATGACTTGGAGAAAGTCGTTTATTCACGCAATATAAATAATTAATATATACAGACAATTATTAAAATCAACAATTATTAAAACAGTAATAGCCAGTATAAAAAATAAAAGAAGGGAGAAAAATACTTAGTTCCTGGAAAGATGTCCTTTTTTGTGGGAAAAATCAGAGTTCTGGGTTTCAATCGAAGTTCAGAGTTCAGACCAGGTGGATGCCAGCATATCCTCAAGCTGGCACCGAGGAGTTCAAGATGTTTTCAGGGTGGAGGACACTGCGTTTGGGTCCTCTGCCATTCTTATGCCCCTGATTCAGTAGGAGGGAGTAAGGGCGGGCCCACACACCCCCTTAGAACATGAGATGAGTCCTCCCCTTGTCCTGGAAACCAGAAATCATACCTTAACCATATATGGGCTCTATCTCACAGAACCGTACAGGTCAGGGCAGATTTACTAATATTTTCAGGTCTGCCTCGATGTACCCAGCAGCCTGATACCAAACATGAGGGGTGGGACCCTTGTGGTATCAGCAGGGCACTTTCGAACTGCCTAACTGGCAGTCTTTCCCTCAGAATGGTCTGAAATTTCTTTAGAACCAGCGCCAGATAGGGCCAAGCATGCTCTGTTAGTTTGGAGGGTCTGCCAGCCTGGCAACACAGAAAATATGATACATATAGCAGTTTATGGAATATGAGATACCCCTGGGATTGATAGCAGGTCATTCCCAGGCAAAGGCTCTTTGAAGTTTGGGGCAGCTAGCTAGGTGTCAATGGAGTCGTCTCCTCCTAGTCCTCTCTGACTCCTCCTCTGAACTGTCCCCCTGGTCATCTCCTCTACCGGGAACATATGTGGTATCCGTATGTCACAGGAGCCCTAGTGGCTGACCGCACTTAGCCTTCTAAACGGTGCCAGCGCACGGATCGTGCGAACTCTGGTCGCAGTCAATGCGCAGGAACCGTTAAGAATTAGCCGCAGACAACTCAGAAGGGAGCCTGTGAGACACGGGTAATTACAACATACACACGATTCCACGGTATCTGCCACCACCACTGGTATGGGCCAGTGGGCCCGATTTACTGACTGACTAGTCCTGCGAATAAAACGGTTAAACACACGGTATTCTGTCTAGCCAACAACAAACAAACAGTAGCGTATCTTCAGAGACCCGGGATCAGTTCTGTGTGTGCTGATAAGCAGGGTAGCGGACAGTGAATGACTTGGAGAAAGTCGTTTATTCACGCAATATAAATAATTAATATATACAGACAATTATAAAAATCAACAATTATTAAAACAGTAATAGCCAGTATAAAAAATAAAAGAAGGGAGAAAAATACTTAGTTCCTGGAAAGATGTCCTTTTTTGTGGGAAAAATCAGAGTTCTGGGTTTCAATCGAAGTTCAGAGTTCAGACCAGGTGGATGCCAGCATATCCTCAAGCTGGCACCGAGGAGTTCAAGATGTTTTCAGGGTGGAGGACACTGCGTTTGGGTCCTCTGCCATTCTTATGCCCCTGATTCAGTAGGAGGGAGTAAGGGCAGGCCCACACACCCCCTTAGAACATGAGATGAGTCCTCCCCTTGTCCTGGAAACCAGAAATCATACCTTAACCATATATGGGCTCTATCTCACAGAACCGTACAGGTCAGGGCAGATTTACTAATATTTTCAGGTCTGCCTCGATGTACCCAGCAGCCTGATACCAAACATGAGGGGTGGGACCCTTGTGGTATCAGCAGGGCACTTTCGAACTGCCTAACTGGCAGTCTTTCCCTCAGAATGGTCTGAAATTTCTTCAGAACCAGCGCCAGATAGGGCCAAGCATGCTCTGTTAGTTTGGAGGGTCTGCCAGCCTGGCAACACAGAAAATATGATACATATAGCAGTTTATGGAATATGAGATACCCCTGGGATTGATAGCAGGTCATTCCCAGGCAAAGGCTCTTTGAAGTTTGGGGCAGCTAGCTAGGTGTCAGCTCCCCTGCTGGGAGGGAGCCGGAAGGTCTGGCTTTTCTCCCAACTAGATTGCTTCTGTCATGGTCTATACCTGATGGATGGGCCATCAGCACAGCTTGAAGCCAGGGACTCTCTGGGCCCAGGCTCATTAGCATATCAAAAGAGCCATCCAGCAGTTGGGCTGGTGCTATCTCTCTGCTGGGAAAAAAAAGACTTCAGCTGCCCCTACACACTCAACCCAGATTGTATCGATTTGAAGCGCAATCGATGCAGAGAATCGAGTGCGATCGCTTTTCTTCACGGGCGGTTACAGGACGCGCCTGCGGCCCCGCAACCGTCCGTGACACCGTATAATCGTCATCATAATCCTCCTGGCCAGCTGCACTTTCCTCAGACACCTCCTCAACTGCACCAACTTCAGGTGTTTCATCAGCCCCCTCCACACACGTTACGTCCATACTATCGCCACCTAACTCAGACGTAGGAGGTAGTGTACCTGCGCCTTCTTCTTGTTGTTGCAGTAGTGGCTGTGAATCGGTGATTTCACCACCACCACCACCAAATAACTCCTGCGAAGTGTCAAATGCAGCGGATGTGGTGCTTGTTGTAGTGCTGGTGGCTGTGGGAGATAATGTGTTCTGTGTTAAATACTTAATCACCTCCTCACGATTTTGGGAAGTGATGGCACGTGCCTTCTTCTGAGCACTGTATTTTGGGGCAGGTCCGCACGAAATCACAGCAACACCACCTCGCACAGACCTGCCGGTGCCTGGTGGCCTTCCTCTGGGTCTGCCTCTACCTCTTCCTCTACCTGGTTTGTCCATTTTGTCCATCTCGGGGGGATGCTAGGTATATGTTTTGTTACATGCATACCTGCTGAGAGATGCTGAATGCTCCCCACCTAAATTGCATGCCACATATTGTTGATACATACAAGGACTGTCTCTTAGCCCAATAACTGGGTAACCACACACTGCACAGGTCGCAATCTGTCGACACGCAGCCCAATCTCTTGATGGCCAGTCCCGCTCCCCCTACCTCGCAGAGCACCATCTCCCACACCAGAGAAGAGCTCCTGGAATGGGAGACACAGGCTCAGGTACTGCCAATTTGGGACATAGTTTGGTCCCAAATTGACAAATGGACCAGCACCAGCGGATTCCGGCCTAGGGGCAGGAGGGCGGGCGCTCAGGTTAGACTTAAGAGGAAAGGCCTGCGGTCTCCCATCCCAGCCATTCTATTAGCAAATGTCCGCTCCCTGCCGAACAAGCTAGACGAGTTGCTCCTACTGCTTGGGAGCAAACCCTCGATTGAAGGCAACTCCCCGGTTCTCTGTTTCACTGAAACCTGGCTAAACGACAACATCCCGGATAACTCCCTCAACCTACCAGGCTTCAATCTTTTCCGAGCAGACCGTGACCCCTCTCTCACAGGGAAAAGTAAGGGCGGCGGAATCTGCTTTTACATCAACGGAAATTGGTGCTCAAACACAACCATCCTGCACAAGAGCTGCTTGCCGGATGCCGAGATTCTACTTATCAACTGTAGGCCTCAGTACTCACCAAGGGAATTCACCTCCTACGTCCTAGCAGGCGTCTACATCCCCCCAGATGCGGACACAAAGAACGCCCTGCGCGCTATCAGCGACATCATATCACAGTGGGAGACTTCCCTCCCGGACTCCCTCTTCATCGTCTTAGGGGATTTTAATAAGGCGAACCTGCGCCAGGAGCTGCCACGATACAAGCAACACATCACCTGCCCCACCAGGAACCAAAACATCCTGGATCACTGCTACACGGTCATCAAAGATGCGTACAAGGCTATCCGCAGGGCGGCCCTGGGCAACTCCGACCACTGCCTGATTCACCTGATCCCAACCTACAGAAGGCTCCTACAAACCTCCAAGCCGACTGTCAGGACAGTCAAAAAGTGGACTGAGGAGGCTAAGGATCAACTACAAGCCTGCTTTGACAGCACTGACTGGTCGGTCCTGGAGGCTCCCGGCCTAGATGAATGGACGGAGAATGTCACCTCCTATATCCGCTTCTGTGAGGAGACATGCATCCCAACGACGAACGTCAAAGTCTTCCCAAACAATAAACCCTGGTTTAACGGTAGGCTACGCCACCTACGGAAAATAAAAGAGGAATCTCACAAATCCGGCACCCCAGAGGAGTTCAGGGAAGCAAGGAACTCCCTGAATCGAGAGCTGAAAGCAGCAAAGCGGGACTACTCAAACAAATTAAGACAGGATCTTCAGTCCAACAACACACGGGACGTCTGGAAAGGCCTCAGAGCAGCCACCAACTTCAAGCCTCCTCCCCAACACACACTTCCTAGCATCGCGCTAGCAGAGGACCTCAACAAATTCTATTGCAGGTTCGAGCACCAACCCACCCACTCCAAGGACCTGGCACACCCAGTGACTCCCTCACCCAGGGAGCCTCCCGCCACATCTCCCCAAGCTGCCACTGCCCCCCAGACACCGGTAAACATTCGGGAGGCTGACGTACTACAGCACCTCCAGAAGCTCAACACCAGAAAGGCTTCAGGCCCGGACGGCATATCCTCAACCTGCCTGAAGACCTGTGCAAGCCAGCTAGCCCCGATCCTCACCTCAATCTTCAGCAAATCCCTGACAATGTGCAAGGTCCCTTCTTGCTTCAAGAAAGCTAACATCATACCGGTCCCCAAGAAGCCAGGTGTCACAGATCTAAACAACTACAGACCCGTTGCCTTAACTCCAATCATCATGAAAACCTTCGAACAGCTGGCACTCTCTTATCTGAAGGGGCACGCCGCCACCAATATGGATCCCCTGCAATTTGCATACAGGGCCAACCGGTCCGTAGAAGACGCTATTAACATCAGTCTAGCTCACATCATGGAACATCTGGATAAACCCAACTCCTACGCCAGAATCCTGCTCCTGGACTTCAGCTCCGCTTTTAACACCATTTGCCCGAACATCCTGTACGACAACCTGGTACAAATCGGTGTTGACCCCAATCTGTGCTCCTGGATCAAAGACTTCCTTACTAACAGGTCGCAGGTAGTCAGGATTGGCGGCTGCTCTTCCAGTGCCAGAATTACCAACACTGGCGCCCCGCAAGGGTGTGTGCTGTCCCCGATTCTCTTCTCACTGTACACAAATAGCTGCATCTCATCTGCTGACTCTGTCAAGGTCATCAAGTTTGCCGACGATACCACGATACTAGGCCTCATAGATGGAAATGATGAGCATGAATATCGCAAGGAGATTGAGCGAATCCTCGGGTGGTGCAAGGAAAATAAACTTGTACTAAATACGGCAAAAACTGTGGAACTAATTGTGGACTTTAGAAGAAACGCTCCGTCTCCCAGTCCGGTCTCGATTGATGGCACTGAGGTCTCCAGGGTACACAGCGCTCGGTTCCTTGGCACCACCATCACGGACAACCTGAAGTGGGACGTGAACTCCTCTGTAACTCAAAAGAAAGCCCAGCAGAGACTGTTCTTTCTCAGGCAGCTGAGGAAGTTTGGCATGCCGCAGGAGCTAATGATCAGCTTCTACTCTGCCACCATTGAGTCCGTCCTTTGCTCCTCCATCATCGTCTGGTACTCCGGGGCCAACTCAAGGGACAAGCAGAAACTCCAGAGGGTAATCAGTGCTGCTGAGAAGATCATAGGGTCACCCCTGCCACCCCTGGACATCCTTCATACAGCTAGAATGAGGTCCAGGGCAAACAAGATCACTCAAGACCCCTCCCACCCGGGCAGTTGCTTCTTCGACCCCCTTCCCTTAGGCCGCCGCTATAGGTCTATTCTCACCAAAACCACCAGGCATAAAAACACCTTCTTTCCCCAAGCGGTTGTCCTACTCAACTCAGGCACTACTAACTGACACTCCCTAATCATCCCAAAAAAAAAACAAAAAAAAAAAAAACTGTCTGTAATATTGCTGCTGTGACCGTCTGTGTAACCATTATCTGTGTAGCCATTATATGTGTAGCCATTATCTGTACTAGTATCTGTACCATCTGTACCTTGTTGATGCTGTATGCCAATTGCCGTTTTTGTCCACAAAAAATTCCGGGTACGGTGCCCGCCGTACTTGGCGAATAAAGTTGATTCTGATTCTGATTCTGATTCTGATTCTGATGCAGTGAGCTGGGTTCACTGAACAGTAAAGGTACTAGGATGCAGTGAGGTGGGTTCACTCAACACAACAGGTAGTAGGTATATGCAGTGAGCTGGGTTCACTGAACACTACAGGTAGTTATGTGCAGTGATGAGGTGGGTTAAGTAAACACAACAGGTAGTAGGTATATGCAGTGAGCTGGGTTCACTCAACACAACAGGTAGTAGGTATATGCAGTGAGCTGGGTTCAGTCAACACTACAGGTAGTTATGTGCAGTGATGAGGTGGGTTAAGTAAACACAACAGGTAGTAGTAGGATGCAGTGAGCTGGGTCACTCAACACTACAGGTAGTTATGTGCAGTGATGAGGTGGGTTAAGTAAACACAACAGGTAGTACGTGTATGCAGTGAGCTGGGTTCACTCAACACTACAGGTAGTTATGTGCAGTGATGAGGTGGGTTAAGTAAACACAACAGGTAGTAGGTGTATGCAGTGAGCTGGGTTCACTCAACACTACAGGTAGTTATGTGCAGTGATGAGGTGGGTTAAGTAAACACAACAGGTAGTAGTAGGATGCAGTGAGCTGGGTTCACTCAACACAACAGGTGGTAGGTATATGCAGTGAGCTGGGTTCACTCAACACTACAGGTAGTTATGTGCAGTGATGAGGTGGGTTAAGTAAACACAACAGGTAGTAGGTGTATGCAGTGAGCTGGGTTCACTCAACACTACAGGTAGTTATGTGCAGTGATGAGGTGGGTTAAGTAAACACAACAGGTAGTAGTAGGATGCAGTGAGCTGGGTTCACTCAACACTACAGGTAGTTATGTGCAGTGATGAGGTGGGTTACGTAAACACAACAGGTAGTAGGTATATGCAGTGAGCTGGGTTCACTCAACACTACAGGTAGTTATGTGCAGTGATGAGGTGGGTTAAGTAAACACAACAGGTAGTAGGTGTATGCAGTGAGCTGGGTTCACTCAACACTACAGGTAGTTATGTGCAGTGATGAGGTGGGTTAAGTAAACACAACAGGTAGTAGTAGGATGCAGTGAGCTGGGTTCACTCAACACAAAGCTAGGTATTTGCAGTGATGAGGTGGGTTAAGTAAACACAACAGGTACTGGGTATATGCAGTACTGGGTAGTACAATGTGCAGCTCCCTGTCACACACACAGGCAGTCAGTCACTGAATGTGCTGGGCTGCTGGCAGTGGCACACACACTATCAATTAGCAAGGCTGTGCATGCAACAAAAGTGTCAGTTTGACACACAGTAAAAAAAAAAAAAAAAAGTACAGGATGAGCTCTGACAAAAGCTAGGGTGCTATAAAGCAATAACAATCAGCCAGGAGCAAACTAAGCAGCCAAGAACCTAACTAATCTGTCCCTAGAACAAGTCTGCAGCAGCTGTCCCTTTCCTCTCACTAGCAGGCACACGAGTGAGTGTAATGGCCGCCGGAGCCTGCCTTATATAAGGGGGGGGGGGGCGCCAGGGCTTACTGTAGCCTGAATGGCTACAATGTGCCTGCTGACTGTGATGCAGAGGGTCAAAGTTGACCCTCATAGTGCATTATGGGGCGAATCGAACTTCCGTAAAAGTTCGCCTGGCGCATGCGAACGCGAACCACCAATGTTCGCCTGGAACCGTTCGCCGGCGAACCGTTCGCTACACCTCTAGCACAGATGAGACAATATCTTTAGTGGAGCTACAGTGGGTTGCAAAAGTATTATTGAAGTTTTCCACATTTTGTCATATTACTGCCACAAACATGAATCAATTTTATTGGAATTCCACATGAAAGACCAACACAAAGTGGTGTACACATGAGAAGTGGAACGAAAATCATACATGATTCGAAACATTTTTTACAAATAAATAACTGCAAAGTGGTGTGTGCATAATTATTCGGCCCCCTTTGATCTGAGTGCAGTTGCCTATAGACATTGCCTGATGAGTGCTAATGACTAAATAGAGTGCACCTGTGTGTAATCTAATGTCAGAACAAATACAGCTGCTCTGTGAGTGCCTCAGAGGTTGTCTAAGAGAATATTGGGAGCAACAACACCGTGAAGTCCAAAGAACACACAAGACAGGTCAGGGATCAAGTTATTGAGAAATTTAAAGCAGGCTTAGGCTACAAAAAGATTTCCAAAGCCTTGAACATCCCACGGAGCACTGTTCAAGCGATCATTCAGAAATGGAAGGAGTATGGCACAACTGTAAACCTACCAAGACAAGGCCATCCACCTAAACTCACAGGCCGAACAAGGAGAGCGCTGATCAGAAATGCAGTCAAGAGGCCCATGGTGACTCTGGACGAGCTGCAGAGATCTACAGCTCAGGTGGGAGACTCTGTCCATAGGACAACTATTAGTCATGCACTGTACAAAGTTGGCCTTTATGGAAAAGTGGCAAGAAGAAAGGCATTGTTAACAGAAAGCATAAGAAGTCCCGTTTGCAGTTTGCCACAAGCCATGTGGGGGACACAGCAACCATGTGGAAGAAGGTGCTCTGGTCAGATGAGACCAAAATGGAACTTTTTGGCCAAAATGCAAAACACTATGTGTGGCGGAAAACTAACACTGCACATCACTCTGAACACACCATCCCCACTGTCAAATATGGTGGTGGCAGCATCATGCTCGGGGGGTGCATCTCTTCAGCATGGACAGGGAAGCTGGTCAGAGTTGATGGGAAGATGGATGGAGCCAAATACAGGGCAAACTTGGAAGAAAACCTCTTGGAGACTGCAAAAGACTTGAGACTGGGGCGGAGGTTCACCTTCCAGCAGGACAATGACCCTAAACATAAAGCCAGGGCAACAATGGAATGGTTTAAAACAAAACATATCTATGTGTTAGAATGGCCCAGTCAAAGTCCAGATCTAAATCCAATCGAGAATCTGTGGCAAGATCTGAAAACTGCTGTTCACAAACGCTGTCCATCTAATCTGACTGAGCTGGAGCTGTTTTGCAAAGAAGAATGGGCAAGGGTTTCAGTCTCTAGATGTGCAAAGCTGGTAGAGACATACCCTAAAAGACTGGCAGCTGTAATTGCAGCAAAAGGTGGTTCTACAAAGTATTGACTCAGGGGGCCGAATAATTACGCACACCCCACTTTGCAGTTATTTATTTGTAAAAAATGTTTGGAATGATGTATGATTTTCGATCCACTTCTCACATGAACACCAATTTGTATTGGTCTTTCACGCGAAATTCCAATAAAATTGATGCATGTTTGTGGCAGTAATGTGACAACATGTGGAAAACTTCAAGGGGCCGAATACTTTTGCAACCCACTGTATCTGCATACAGATTAGGTGCTGCTACAGAGAACTTCTGATTGACTACAATCAGGAGTTCATTAAACGGGTATGGTAGTGGAGATATTTTCAACCAGTTATGGATCACAAAAGCTAAAAATTCTAGAGGTTTTTCTGTAAATGTAGTGTGATCCAAAACATCAACATTCAAATAGTTTACCTATTTACAGGATACAGGTTATGAACCATCTGATCAGTCCAGGTAGAAGCAGGTGTAGCTTGAAACTCTGGGTTTGTAAAAAATCTAACACATTCAGACAAAAATTTGCTTGCTGTTTCACAGTCAAGCTTTTCACAACTTTCAAAAAACAAGGAACCATAACTCACTGTGTCATAGGCCTCCTCCATGTGGTTTTGTGTTGGGCCAGACATACTGTAATGCCTGGCAGATCTCCTGCTTTCTTTCCGCTGCTATATACCCCAATCTAGTGCTGCAGCTGAGCTCGGCCCACGTCTTCACCTAAAGACAAGCCCCTGCTTGAACAGCACACTGAATACATCGCCTGACTTCGGTTACCCCCAGGTCTTAATGTGCAAGATATAGCAGCTGAGGTTGAGAAAGCCAGAGTACCACCAGAGCAACAAGACTCTGCAACTGGGTGATATTAAGTAGTAGAGCAGAGTGCTTTTGTGGAGGAAGTTATACTGATCACACTAGGAGCTATGAACAAGGGAGCAAGATTGCTCAGAGCGACCGCAGCTCTGAGCTTCCGATAACCGACACAAATAAATAAGATACAATGGTTACAACACCGAGTAACAAAGACAGACAAACTGACAGGATGCTTGCTAGTTAACAAGACACAATGGTTGCTCAGTGCGACCGCAGCACTGAGCCTCTGATGTCCAATACGCTGAGTAACAAAGACAGACAGACAGACGGAATGCTTGACAGCTAACAAGATACAATGGGTGTTCAGTGCGACTGCAGAACTGAGCCTCTGATGTCCAAAACACTGAGTAACTAAGACAGACAACAGACAGACAGACGGAATGCTTGTCAATCTAATCGCTGCCCCCAGTGATAGCGAACATCCACGCTGACAAAGACAAGACAAACAAGTAGGAGTGTAACTAATAGCAACCGCTGCTACAGTCACGTCCACAGGAACAGAACTAGCAGGAACACTACCAGTCATCAACGTGGTGAAGGCAGTCTCCGAACTAATAGGATGGGAAAAGACCCCACTGTACCCCCGCAGGTGCAGTGAATGTCCAGGCAGGCAAGGCAATGTAATACAATACAATACAACTTTTACACCAGGAACCCAGCAATCAACTTTGGCTAAGCTGAACGCTATGTCAGGTCAGGTCTGAGAGGAGAGGCAGGCTTTTTTATGGACATCAGCCAAAGAAAGCAGACATGCAAATTCCCCAATAGCTGAATGGTAATCACATGCATGTAAGAAATCTACAGCTGTCTGGCTGCAGTTCAACTGCAGCAAGCCATAGATGGATCCATGACAACATCCTGAGCTAAATAAAAGATAGGACCCCAATACTGCACTCATATATATATATATATATATATATATATATATATATAGTCAAATTCAGATCTAAATGGGGGTAAAAACCACCCAGACAAGCATCAACCACAGTCTAGTCCTTAGTGATTTCAACGATTTAGCTGTTGGGAGCGCTGTTCCTGGATGTATGCACCATCAATAAAGTTCAAAGTTCAATGGGACCAGCGCTCAGCGATACTTGTACCTTAGAGATCAAGCAGATAAATGAAAGCAAACCCTTCTTCAGGGGGAGACTCACCAGATCCTGCGGCCACCTGGGCCCGTCCTCACATTCGGGGTATTGGCCACCCCGCAGCCTCACTGGCAGTCCACTTTCAGTTGCTCCCGATCTGTATATGCAAAAAGGCAAAAAGAAGGGACCTCCTCATAGCGTCAAGGCGTATGATTTTATTGTAAAACACCATAAAAAATTTGCTTCTAAAAACCTTCACGACATGTGAGGTATCAGTTGCATCTAAAAAGCTTCACAGCAAGTAAAGTAACAGTTGCAGCCAGCCCTTACAGTTCACAGATAAACGCTATATCAGCGTATACAGGGATCCCCTGTATATCAGGATATATCAGTATCAGGAGCAACTGAAAGTGGACTGCCAGTGAGGCTGCGGGGTGGCCAATACCCCGAATATGAGGACGGGCCCAGGTGGCCGCAGGATCTGGTGAGTCTCCCCCTGAAGGGGGGTTTGCTTTCATTTATCTGCTTGATCTCTAAAGTACAAGTATCGCTGAGCGCTGGTCTCATTGAACTTTGAACATCCTGAGCTACTCTGAACTGCAGAGTGATTGCAGATAGCAATGAGACTCATTACGAATGCAATCAAAACTAAGCAACCGAATGCAGGCAGGAAAATCAAAACTGCTCAGTTGCAGCTCCACTACAACCGACAGGAAGGATCCTTACAGGCCTAATCTAAAATAGAATCTTCTCGCCAACTCCGCATTTATGAACAAGGTGATAGAACAGGGAAGCTTTTAGCTTATTTAATTGCGGAAGAAAAACCCTCCTACCATATTGGAGGCATTAAAAGTAACCAAAGGACAATACTTACTAACATTCCCTCTATACTTAACACACGTCAAACCACTTAGAGCAACTTAAAGAGAAACTCTGACCAAGAATTGAACTTTATCCCAATCAGTAGCTGATATCCCCTTTTACATAAGAAATCTATTCCTTTTCACAAACAGACAATCAGGGGGTGCTGTATGACTGATACTGTGGTGAAACCCCTCCCACAAGAAACTCTGAGGACCGTGGTACTCCTGGCAGTTTCCTGTCTGTGAATCTTGTTACATTGTGGGAAATAGCTGTTTACAGCTGTTTCCAACTGCCAAAAAAGCATGCAGCAGCTACATCACCTGCCAACAGTAAAAATGTCACCATGTAAAAAATGTCAGAATGTAAATCGGGGATTTAATGGGCAAACACTGACTAAATCATTTATACATAATTATTGTAAAAATGAAGCACATTTTTTATTACATTATTTTCACTGGAGTTCCTCTTTAATGATTGTTTGGGTACCTTCAACCTTCCAGTGAGATCAGCTGATGACAGAGTTTTCCTGGAGGCTGATATCACGGAAGGAAAAATTCATAGGGCTTGATTCACAAAGCGGTGCTAACTGTTAGCACGCCTGTGAAAACCCCCTTAGCACGTCTAAACAAGCTTTTCACGCATAAAACTTTACGCGCGCAAAACTTTATGCGCGTAAAACTTTACGCGCGTACTGCACAGAGCACAGGGCGCACCGCGCGAAGTGCCCATTAAAGCCTATGGGACTTAGCGCGCGTAAAAACTTTGCGCGCGTAACACTTTACGCGCGCAAAGTTAGCGCACGATCTGATTGAGAAATCCGGTGCTAACCTACTTAGCACCCTGGTTAGCGCATCTAAAGACTTTAGACGTGCTAAGTAGGTTAGCACCGCTTTGTGAATCAAGCAAATAGAGTCTTAAAGGATTTACCTAACACAAAAACACCATGTACTGATGGGTTACCTGCAGAATTCTATAAACAATATAAAAAATTAATGGTACTCCGCCTTAAACGCATATATAAACACGCACTAGAAAATAATACTTTTTCTCATTCTATGAGAGAAGCATTAATTACTGTACTGCCTAAAAAAGATAAAGATCCTTTACTCTGCTCATCCTACAGGCCAATCTCCATGTTAAATCAGGATTACAAAATCTTAGCTAACATTCTCTCCATCAGACTCAATACTCTTATCACCAAACTGATACACTCAGAACAATCCGTTTTCATCCCTCGAAAAGGCACAAACATAAACCTTAAGGGCTCTTTCACATTAGGGCGGATTTTCTGCGTTTCAACGCAAAGGATAAAGTTTGCGTTACCCAAGGTGAAGTGAAAGTCCATAGACTTTCATTTTAGCTTTCACATATAACGCAGCCTTTTTGTGCGTTGCGTTACACTGCACCCAGGCGCAGTTTTTTGGCCAACGCTAGCTTTATGCGTTACAATGTTAGTCAATGTAAAACGCACACTATGCGCGTTTTTAATCCGTTAACGCAGGCAATCAGTCCCAGAATGCAACAGAGGAACAATGTAGAAAGTTGAAAACTAAAAGAAAAAAAAATTACCTGCGTTTTCCTATGTCCTGTAACGCATTGAAAACGGATTAAAAACGCACACTCACTGCAGTGCAACGCATATCAAAACGCATTAAAACGCATACAACAAAACGTATGCTTTGAGCGTTCTCCAACGCAAGCTCTGATGTGAAAGAGCCCTAAGGGGCCCATACACCTAACGATTTTCCCGCCGATATACGGCCGATTCGATCACTGTGATCGAATCGGCTGTGAAATTGCCGCGCACACCGCTGACAGAACGATCGATTTCCGTCCGAAATCGATCGTTCACGGCGATTCCTGACGATCCGTCCGTGCGGAAGATTTTTCTCGATCGTCGGCGGGTCGGGAGTGCGTCGATAGCGGCGTTCGAATGCCCGACGACCGACGCAATACAGCGGGTATACATTACCTGTTCCGGCCGGCGCGAGTCCCTGCTGTCACTGCTGTCTTCTCCGCTCTGATCTGGTCTCCGGCATGCTTCACTTCTTCCTGCCCGGCAAGAAGTTTAAACAGTAGAGGGCGCTCTACTGTTTAAACTTCCTGCCGTGCAGGAAGAAGTGAAGCATGCCGGAGACCAGACCAGACCAGAGCGGAGAAGAAGACAGCAGTGACAGCGGGGACTCGCGCCGGCGGAGCCGGTAATGTATGGGGGGGGAAGAACAGCGGCAGCACCACCACCACAGATTGTGAACGGTTTCAGGCTGAAATTGGTTCACAATCTGTTTGCAGTAAAGGTGGCCATACGATCCCTCTCTGATCAGATTCGATCAGAGAGGGATCTATCTGTTGGTCGAATCTGATGGCAAATCGACCAGTGTATGGCCACCTTTAGAAGGCTTATGACAAACTTATCCCCCACCCTTGAAAATTCTAACTCACAAATTATTGCATCAGACGCCGAAAAGGCCTTCGATGCAGTGGAATGGACCTTTCTCTGGGAAATCTTATTAAAGTTCAGCCTTGGCACTGAATTTGTAAATTGGTTGATGATCCTACACACTGCACCAGAGGCTACAGTACGCACTGGATTAGATATATCAGAACCATTTTGTTTATTCCGAGGTACGAGACAGGGCTGCCCCTTGTCACCCACACTATTCGCGTTGGCAGTGGAGCCCCTGGCTACTCTGCTCCAATTCAACAACCAAGTCAAGGGACTTCAGTTTGGTGTAAGGGTAGAAACATTATCATTGTACACCGACGACATCCTTTTATATTTAGCTGACTCTGGTCCTTCTTTGACAGCAGCCCTCAATACTATCCAAGAATTTGGTAAATGTTCAGGATTCAAAGTAAATTGGGAAAAATCGTTTTACTCTGCCTTTAGATAACCAGCTTCCTGTCTTCCCCAGTCCTACCCCACTCCAATGGGTTTCTAAATTCACATACCTAGGAATCAAAGTCACCAGAGACCCCAAGGACTACCTCAAACTAAATCTAGACCCGCTTCTCTCCAAGCTTAGATCTAAAAGGAAAGCATGGTAGACTCTTCTACTAACATTAATGGGCAGACTCAATGCAATAAAAATGAATATGTTACCCAAATTTCTTTACTTCTTCTGAAATTCCCCAATCCTGTTCTCAACAAACTACTTAAAGAAATTCGCAAAGCCATTACATTTTCTTTTTATGGTTCCCAAACTCCCATGAGTAGCACTCTATGCTATACAGTTACATCAATATCAGGGTGGTCTAGGTTTACCCGACTTTGAACGCTATTATTGGGCTTCTGCCCTAGTCTCTGCCAGATGGTGGTTTGAGCAATCTCCAAAGAACCCAGCAACGGCCTTAGAAGCCAAAATCATAGTATCCTTTGTAGCTCTTGCCAGCCTCCCGTTCAGAGGAAGTAAACATATCCCACGGGCAACCCCCAACATGTTAGTAGCAGTGCAGATTTGGGAAAAATTAAATAATGTATCAAATAAACCGGGCCAGATCTCAACTTGTGGCAAAAAAATAAAATCTTCTATGAACTCACCATACCTCTCACGGAATACCTTGGGGTGTCTTCTTTCAAAATGGGGTCACTTGTGGGGTTCCTATACTGTCCTGGCATTTTAGGGGCCCTAAACCGTGAGGAGTAGTCTGGAAACTAAATGAGTAAAAAATGACCTGTGAAATTCTAAAGGTACTCATTGGACTTTGGACCCCTTTGCACAGCTAGGCTGCAAAAGTGTCACATGTGGTATTGCCGTACTGAGGAGTAGTATAATGTGTTTTGTGGTGTTTTTCACACATACCCATCCTGTGTATGAGAAACATCTCTGTAAAACTTTTTTGATTTTTTTTTACACAAAGTTGTAATTTACAGAGATATTTCTCCCCCCAGCATGGGTATGTGTGGAAAGACACCCCAAAACACATTATACTACTTCTCCTGAGTATGGCGATACCACGTGTGACACTTTTTTGCAGCCTAGCTGTGCAAAGGGGCCCAAAGTCCAATGAGTACCTTTAGGATTTCACAGGTCAATTTTACTCATTTGGTTTCCAGACTACTCATGGTTTAGGGCCCCTAAAATGCCAGGGCAGTATAGGAACCCCACAAGTGACCCTATTTTGGAAAAAAAGACATCCAAAGTTACTCCGTGAGGGGTATGGGGAGTTCATAGAAAATTTTATTTTTTGTCACAAGTTAGTGAAAAATGACACTTTGTGAGAAAAAAAAACAAAAAAAATCGATTTCCACT
Source organism: Hyperolius riggenbachi (assembly GCF_040937935.1). Classification (NCBI taxonomy): domain Eukaryota; kingdom Metazoa; phylum Chordata; class Amphibia; order Anura; family Hyperoliidae; genus Hyperolius; species Hyperolius riggenbachi. The sequence continues at coordinate 197,941,869 of NC_090651.1, forward strand.
AACTTGTGACAAAAAATAAAATCTTCTATGAACTCAATATACCCCTCATGGAATACCTTGGGATGTCTTCTTTCCAAAATGGGGTCACTTGTTGGGTTCTTATACTGCCCTGGCATTTTAGCGGCTCTAAACCATGAGGAGTAGTCTAGAAACCAAATGCGTACAAATTACCTGTAAAATCCTAAAGGTACTCATTACACTTTGGGCCGCTTTGCACAGCTAGGCTACAAAAAAAGTGTCACACATGTGGTATCACCGTACTCAGAAGAAGTAGTATAATGTGTTTTAGGGCATATTTTTACACATACCCATGCTGGGTGGGAGTAATATCTCCGTAAATGGACAATTGTGTGTAAAAAAATCAAAAAAGTTGTCCTTTACAGCAGGGGTCCCCAACCACTGGGCTGCGCCCCACTGCCGGGCCGCAGGATGTGCTGAGCAGGGCCGTGCATATCTGACATCGCAAGTGAGTCACTGAACTCAGCAGGATACTAGGAAAGCAGAGCCGCCTGCCGCCATTGTTACTGCTGCCATCTGGTATCTGTAATTTGTATTGCAGTATGCTTTCTGTCTGTGCGGACACTGGGTGGCAGTAGTGAGGATGACTGGGACGTTCTGGTCTATTACCAGCCACAGAGGCTGCACGGAGATGAGCAGCTGGTGCAGGAAGCTTTTGCTGGAAGAATGGAAGGCATAGGGAAGAAAGTGAGTGTGGGGAGGATGGAAAGGTGAAATGAGTCTGGGGAGAGAACGGTTGTAGGGAGGGGAAAAGGCTGGAGGTGACTGTGCCAAAAGATAGGGAATCCCAGACGGAATCCCCCTCTCTTTCACCACCTGTCACACCAAATGTACCTTGTGCTGGTGGGCTATGCAGCAGAGCATTTTTCCAAATTGCTGAGGGTGATGATGGTGGTAGTTGGGTAGGGACGGTGCGGCCAGGACTTCTTTATGTAATGACACTGACACCCCCCCCCCCCCCCCTCCGGTCCATCGCACACGCACCGCCGGTCCCTGGAAACATTTCCTGATGCCGAAGAGGTCTTTGGGGCAAAAAAGGTTGGGGACCGGTGCTTTACAGACATATTTCTCCCACCCAGCATGGGTATGTGTGAAGATAAACCCCAAAACACATTACACTTCTCCTGAGTACGGCGATACCACATGTGTGACACTTTTTTTTGCTGCCTAGCTGCGCAAAGGGACCCAAAGTCCAATAAGCACCTTTAGGCTTTACAGGGGTGCTCACAATTTAGCCCCCCCCCCCAAATGCCAGTGCAGTACGGTACCCCACAAGTAACCCAATTTTGGAAAGTAGACACCCCAATGTATTCACTGAGGGGCATGGTGAGTCCATGGCAAATTTAAGTTTTAAGAGAGCAGAAATGGAAAAAATTTTTGTCACAAAGTGTCAATTTATGCTAACTTGTGACAAAAAATAAAATCTTTTATGAACTCACCATGCCCCTCAGTGAATACCTTGGGGTGTCTTCTTTCCAAAATGGGGTAATTTGGGGGGTATGTATGCTATCCTGGCATTCTAGAACCTCAAGAAACATGACAGGTGCTTGTCACGGACGAGCCGTGAGAAAATATAACGCAATCACATCGGTTTACTGCCCGATTGTCGTTGCGTTGCCCGACATAAATTGGCTGTCTGTGGCTATCTGCAGTCAAGCCTGGGATCTCTCCTCCTCTCAGCAGAGAAATAGTTCAGTAACCTAAGGTACAAGATGCCTGTGATTTGTAATTAGCATATGACTAGGAATCTGGGCCTTAACAGAGGTGTCAATTGCTTAGCATATGGCTGCCTGAAAGGAAGCCAGCCAGCTAGCTCCCCAGGTGGCCTGGACGAGCTAGCCAGTGCGGCACCGCTAGGGGCAGATTCAGATGCATGTGTTATATGATTTTTTGCATATTTACGGAATACCGTAAATAGGATAGTTATGAGAGCGGTATCATTGCATTTGTAGAGTCGTGCTGAATCTTTTGATACCAGTCTAGAGGGGCAAGGGGCCCCTACAACCAAGTTATTAAACTTCTCAGGAACTGGACCCTATACCCTAATCAATTGTCCTCATCTGAGGAATATTAATCTGTTATCAGCGCCAATGTGGCATTTATTGGTTTTGAGTTACAGCGTTGTATAAGTTTAAACCTGAATCTCTCTCTAAGGACTTGAACTGTGATTGGTTTGTAATTCAGAGGGGGCAGGCATTGCCACACCCCCGAACCAGCTTCATCAAAAGCACATTGCCAGCAGGCGGACCTCAGTCCTCCTGTGTACCATCACCTGATCAAGCCAGCCAGAGGACCATGTGGCTGGCGGCCATTTTCCTGAACTGAAACAAAGGACATTTCCCATGTGCTCAGATTTTGCCAGGACATATTTCCACAAATTCTAAGTATTTTCTCCATTTTTATTTTCTATACTGTGCTATTATTTGTCACTATAATTGTTGATTTTAACGATTTTCTGTATATATTAATTATTTATATTGCATTTTAACCACTTAAGGACCGGGCTTGTTCGCGCTGATCTGTGCAGCGTGGGCTCTCCAGCCCACAGCACAGATCAGCAGACAGCCAGGGCGACCAGACTTCCCCCCTTTTTCCCCCACAAGAGGGATCTGATCGCTGCCAGTTATTTTCGATCAGCGGGGGGGGGGGGAGGGTGGATGGGGGCCCTCCCGCCTCCTTCCCCTTCCCTCCCTCTCCTCTTTCCCCTGGGCGGCGCAGGACGGAGATCCGCGTGTTTACATTTCGCCTGCGAGCCGCAATCGACCGCTCGCAGGTTGTTCACGGAGACACCCTCCGTGAACTGACATGGAAAGGCCGCTCGGGCGGCCGTTTCCATTTAAAACCACTTAACACCTAGGTCCGCCGATCGGCTGACCGTGGTCGTTAAGTGGTTAATAAAATGACTCTAAAACGTCATTTTGTTTATTCAGCTACCCTGCTATTCAGCCGCACAAACTGAACCTGGTCTCTGAACAGTCGCTACTATTGTCGCTAGCTAGACAGAATAGAGTGTGTTCAACCGTTTTTATTTGCAGGTCTAGACTCAGCCAGTCAGTGGGTGCCTCTGTCCCATGATAACAGAGGTGGTGGCAGTTATACCCTGAAATAGTGTGTAATTTGTAATTACCGTAACTCACAGGCTCCCTTCTAGTTGGTCTGTTGCCAAAATTCCAGCGGTTTATGCGCACCCATTGCGACCACAGCTTGCATGGTCTGTGTGCTGAAACCGATTGGAAGGCATTTTGCGGTCCGGCCACTAGGGGTCCTGTGACAGTGTTTGGCAGCGTTTGGGATCTGTGTTGTGCTGAAAGTATCTAAGATAGCGCTATCGAATTAGCCCTATCGAGAAACGAACTAATTCGTTGGTAGTAGCTGAATGCAATATATTTTTTAAATATACAGAGAGACTGTGTAGCCAGTACCCCTCCCCAAAAGTTTTATTTTATTTGGCATGGAAATGTCCGGGAACTACCAGCTCATGTCCGTGGCAGATCTGGCAAAACTTTGTCAGCAGCGGGGCATTGACGCCCTCTGCAAGAACAAACCGGACATGGTAAAGGACTTGTCCAGATGGGATACACAGCAACTGCGGGGGCGGGGTGTGTCCGCTGAGGTGGATGCCAGCCCATCTGACTTAAGTCAAGGGGAACCAGAGACTGAAGATCCTGAGCGTACAGAGGTTGAGCATCCTGCAGGCCCTGTTGCAACAGTTACGCAAGAGACTGTCAATGTGGACCCCGATCTCAGAGTTTCTCCGAGTACTCGCCTGGAACCGGCCAGTACTGGACTGTCCATTCGTGCTGATCCACTAATTCAGCAGGTATTACAAAAGCTGATGGACACTGACCTGGAAAAGTATCTGCAGTACATGCAAGCACGAGAGGAGCGCCAGACTGCAGAAGCGCGAGAGGAGCGGGAGCGCCAAGCTGCGGAAGCGCGTGAGGCGCGCCAACGACAGCATGAGCTGAACATGGCAAAATTGCAACAGGCCAGCCGGAGTTCATCGAGCAGCCTCCCTGCTGAAGGAGCCGCATCACCCATAAGTGCAAAATTTATATTTGCTATTATTGAAAAGGACACGGACATTGACTTGTTTTTGAGATCTTTTGAAAAAGCCTGCCGTCAGTATCGTCTGTCCCAAGACCAGTGGGCCAGACATCTGACACCTTTGCTGCGCTACAAAGCGCTTGATGCTTTCGCAGAGTTACCTGCGGAAAAAGAGAATGATTATGCAGCTATAAAAGACGCTATCATTACTAATACTCCAATAGGTAACTGGCAACATGTTTCACGGGCACAATCCCGCTTCATCAGGCAACATAAAAATGGAGTATAGCACAGCAAAGAGTCAAGTGTCAGCTTGGCACCTCTGTCAAGGCAGAGGCAGAGGTGCCAAGCTGACACTTGACTCTTTGCTGTGCTATACTCCATTTTTATGTTGCCTGATGAAGCGGGATTGTGCCCGTGAAACGCGTTGCCAGTTACCTATTGGAGTACTTGTGAATAAATAATTATTATTGCCAGAATCGACAAGCATCGTGTCTGCTTCTAGTAGCTGGTCCACCACCGGCTACTGAACATTTTAACAATTTTAGTCTTTTTTATCCTATTGGCGCCTCTGTACATCCTTTCAGATCCAATTTATCCACCCTTGGTGGAAGGGTGATACACCCTTTTTTCCTCTATCCACAGAGAGCGACATCTTAATCCTGAGTGGGGACAGGTCTAATCTCCCCACCTGCCTATACAGTGGTTGCTTTTGCGGTGACCCAGGTTTATAAGTATAATACTTACTTTTCATTTTTCATCCCATTATCCAGTACATACTACACTATATTGGGCTCTCGGTTTTTCTGTTTTTTATCATTACTAAATACCAGCTGGTGCCAGAAGCCTATCGCAAAAAGTTCAGGTCCTGGCAGAAAAAATCTTCAGACTCTTATCGAGATGTGGTCAGCAGCTTGCTCACCACACTCCGCCAGTGGACTCTAGGGCTCACCAAAGGGTCTTATGATGTCCTGGAGGACTTGATAGTCCTAGAACAGTTTCTGAACATTTGCCCTGCTGATGTACGACAGTTTGTGCTGGAGCGCAAGCCTGCGTCGGCAACTGTCGCTGCAGACCTCGCTGAAACCTTTGCGACTACCCGGGTGCCTGACACACGCAGGACAGCACCAACCAGCTGGAGAGGAGGTCAGCTCAATACCATGGCAGACTCTCCTGCCCCTGTGAGCCATCCGCCACAGAGGCCACCCAGAGCAGCTGCTGCGTCCAGGCCTGCAGCACCTAAGGGGGTCACCTGTCACTACTGCCGCCAGCCCGGACACATGAAATTCGACTGTCCGGAGCGGAGGCAGACACCACCAGCACCTGTATCACCTGTACCTCACCCACAGCAGAGACAACCAGCCAGCGAACCACAGCCTGGACCATCAGATTTTGTTCTGTTTGCCCGCGTAAAGGAAATCCGCGACCGAACCGACCAGCAGCAGCCTGTTAGAGTGAACGACAAGGTTGTCACCGGATTCCGAGACACCGGAGCAGACATCACGTTAGTTCACTCACACCTTGTTCCAAAAGAGAGCATCAGCTTCAGCTCCAGCCGATCCCTTGCTCTTACTGGAGTAGAGGGCACCCTTTTACACATAGCCCAAGCAAGAGTGAAGCTCGACTGGGGGGTGGGGGTTCAAGAAAGGGTTGTTGGGGTTGTGAAGGATCTCCCAGTCCCTGTGTTGCAGGGGACTGATTTGGGCAAGCTTGTGTCCTATTACGAACCTGCCACAACCGCCTTGTCGCTCACGGAAGGAGACGGACTCTCCGCCCACCACCAGGTACTTTACACACTTGGGGGAGCACCAGGGGGAGGTGGGTTGAATGTGCCCAGTTCAAGGGTACCGGATTCAATAGTGCCTGCTTCAAAGGTACCTGAGTTTGATGTACAAACTGTCTGTTGTGATGAAGATGTAACTGTACCTGTGTTTAATGTACAAACTGTCTGTCACGAAAATGTGTCTGTACCTGTCACTGTCATTAAGGCATGTGTCAGTGATGTGAAAAATGTCAATTATTGTAATGCTAATGCCTGTACTAGCAGTCCCCCAGGGTGCTGCCAGGATTGTGGACTCAGTGCCGAACTCCTCGTTCAGTACTGACCCCAGCAGTGAGACCCTTCAGCCGCTGACTTCATGTGACATGAGCCCGCTGGCTGGAACTGACAGCGCTGTATTCACAGCAGTGCTACAAAGTGACCCAAGCCTGGAGGAGCTCAGGCAGCAAGCCTCTGAGCCCCTCTCAGACGGGGCCGCTTTCAAGGTGTACTGGGAAGGTAGAAGACTGTACAGCAAGGCTGTGCAGCCCACAACCGGTAGATCACATGCGAATACCAAATGGCTTGTGGTCCTGAGTGCGTTCAGGGGACATGTGCTGAAATCCGCACATGGTAATCCCCTGACAGGGCTCTCAAGTGTCCGCAAGACACTTGCCTGTATTCGCAAACAGTTTTATTGGCCCAGGATGAACAGGGATGTAGCAAAATACTGCAAAACCTGTGCCGTCTGTCAGGAACCGGCCCCGCGGCACGCCTGCGTATATGGTTCCCGACTGCGGGTTTGACCAGATCAAGCGGGGAGCAGCCTTGTTCAAGCTAAAACGAGGCTGTGACCCCTCAGAACACTTCTCACTGCCACCATGTAATAATCTGCTCAGCTGTCTGCACAGGCAGACAGCTGTTTGACCATTCTTTGGGTCTGAGTGCTGCAGGTCTCTGGAAAAGAGACCTGTTGTTACGATCTGCATCTGCTGGTAAATTCCTGCATGAACTAACTTTGCTTCACCAGCAGATGTCACCAGCCTCCTCCATGAATTTACTACCTGAACTTTCCTCTGCCCACCAACAGAGGGCGGACTGTCTAGAGATCTCTCCACAGACAGGGAGGAGGCCTGGACTGTCACATGGTCTCTCAGCATGCAATTTAAGCCACACCTGTAAACTAACTAGTTGCTAGCTCTTTGTTCCTGGTTCTAGCCATCCTGCCCTGAGTTCCCTGTTCCTGGTAATATAGTTCCTTGATTCCCTGCTGTATTGATCTCCCGTGTTGATCTTGTGCTTTGTATACCGACTATTCTTTGCCTAGCAATTACTGTACTGTTTGATCTCCTGTGTATGACCTATGCTTGCTGACTATCCGTGTGTCTCCTCCTCGATTGTAAATCTGTATTTTGTATATATATTTCTAGGTTTATGTTGTGTTACTATTCTGGTTCCAGGGTCAGTGTGCACACAGTTCTATACACTGGATCTACTCTGCATAACTCACTTCATGCAGAGAGGTCCTTGTATAAACCCTGATTTTCATACCTTGTATGCTTATTGTGTATATATCTGCCTGTATTATTTGATGCAGTGTATTGTATGTGTGTGTAGAATATGTTGCCTGCAAGTTGATACTGATTGTTTCTGTGCATGAGGTTAATGCACAGTATTACTTTATTTTCATTTAATAATAAATCCTTATTATTCATTTATTCCTGGTTTGTCAGTCTTTTCCTAAACAGTGACATCTCTGCCTGGTTGTGGGTTTGTGCGTTTGTTTCTGTTTGCTTCAGGTGCAGCGCACAAACTCCATGCAAATCGTGACACCTGTCTTCACTTTGCAAGTTTCAGAGTAGCTCTGCTGGTGAGGAATTTGCATACACTTGTCATGCAAATTGCTTAGCTGCTTCCTTTGATGGCTTGCAGTATAAATACCTTTTGCTCCCAGAATTCCTTGCTGGTCATAATGGTTTGTTCCTGCTAACTCACCTGGAATATCAGCCTTTGCTATTGTTTGTTAAGATTATCTTAGAGTAATTCCTTGGGACTGCACTAGGCATCCCTTCTAGCGTAGTCAGGTTGTATTATCTGTATTGCCTTGTATTGTCTATCTGTTGTGATTGTCTTGTCGCCAGCGGCGGTCGACAGGAAATCGTTCTGTCTGTGGGGATCGCATTCGCCCTAGAGGTAGTGGCGGTGGTTCCTTCTGTACTCCGTCTTAGAGGTTCAAGCCAGAGCAGCGGTTGCTCCGTCTGTCTGTCTGGATCGCATCCGCTCTAGCAGTAGTGGCGGTGGTTCCTTCTGTACTCTGTCTGGAAGTGTAGGCCAGAGCTGCGGTTGCTACTGGCTACTCCTTCTGTCTGTCTTGTCTGGTACAAATGCTTGCTGTAGGCTCGGTGGGGTAACCGTTTAGCAAGCGTTTGCGTTCTCTATTTCCTTTTTGTGTTACATTGGTTAGTTAGGGTGACACGCTTATCACTGGGCGCCTAACGCGCGGTGATCGTGTCTTTAATGCGTTCTCTGTTGCGAATGAGTGCGGAGTTCACGTTTAGCTAGCGTTTGTTATTTTCCTTGGCGTTCTCATCATTGTTATTTGCTGTGTCTTTCTTGCTACACTTGTGCTCTGTCTTACTCGGTCTTGTGTCACTATTGGCAATCGCCGCTCTTGCGATTGCGTTCCCACTTCGTTTCCGCTGTTGTGTGTTCACTGTCGCCGGGTGGCAACTATATTGGTGGACACACATACATTCTGTCTCTGTGCTCACGTTCTCTCTACAGGTGCATTGCACCAAAGCTAGGTTCTGTCATTTTACACGTTTGTGGAGGACTTCCACAGTGTCAGCGCACATCTTGTGCGCTGACCACGGAGATAGTTCCACAATCGTAACACACCACTAGCAACCTGCTAGACACAATCCTCACGCTGATGTCGAGCTACTCGCACTGACGTTTTCGTACGTTGGGTCAGCTGCGCTCCTTAGGCCAACGTATGACAAACGCCCCACACACACGCACAATTGCAATCTTACACTGTAGTGAAGCAAAACCACTAACAGTCGTTCCGAACGATACTGTTAGCCACTCCAGGACTTCCCACTCTGCTGTCGAGCGCAGAAGTGCCCCATACACACAATGCAATTACGATCTTATACGGTAGTGTTGCTCAATCATACAATCAGGCATGGACTTATACACGGTTACACTTCAGTCTCTTCTAGGCTATGAGTGTTAGCTTAGTACAGCAGAAGTCAAACTTATTAAATAACGATTTAATATTCCAGGAAAAGGGTGGAACAATGCAGAAAATAATATATGCAAGAGATTTACAAAACAAAGTAAAAAGTTACAAAATAAAAGTTACAAGGATATTTGCTTACCAAAATAAACAGGAATCAAGATAGAAGAACCTTGGACTTGGTTTTGTGGACGGACACAGTTCAGGTTGGACCAGGAGTCCACCTAGCTTCAGCTACAGTCAGGAGCGGAATGATTTTAGGTATCTGCCCCTGCTTTTTATGCTGAGAGATTTGCCTTGAGGCTGCAAGCCCGTTTGGAAGGGGGGAACTAGTTTTAATTAAATTTCCAGACATAATTTAATTCCCAGAGATCTAACTTCCACATGTAAAAGTGTAATATAGCACACCCGTCAAAAGACTTCCCTAGTCCAGGTTATAGGTAGAGGTGTAGCGAATGGTTCGCCGGCGAACGGTTCCAGGCGAACTTTGGTGGTTCGCGTTCGCCTGGACCAGGCGAACTTTTGCAGAAGTTGGATTCGCCCCATAATGCACTATGAGGGTCAACTTTGATCCTCTGCATCACAGTCAGCAGGCACATTGTAGCCATTCAGGCTATACTAAGCCCTGGAGCCCCACCCCCCCTTATATAAGGCAGGCTCGCCAGCCATTAGAGTCACTCGTCTGCCTGCTATTAGACAAACTAGGGCTAGCTGCTGCAGATTGTTCTCCTAGTCGTATGGTGATAGTGTAGCACCCTTCTATGCTTCCTCTGGGATGTGCCTCAGTCTATCTGCCAGCACTGCAGAAGTATCCAAACGTAGTATAAAGATGACCGGCACCATCCATTAGTATCAATTTGCTCTTTTATTGCATTATAAGATCTTGTCCTGCCTCCAGCAGCGACGTTTCGGAAATGTCCTCCTTTATCAAGCACGGCAGGATACAAAGTAACATATCTCACACACTTACTCTATTTATACACATGACCAGACTAAGCAGCCAATTAGAAACAGTAATATATCTTGACCAATCACACTGATCCATGTTAAACACGGACCTGATGGGGAACTGACCTGCTGCTCTGTCATATGATGCTGCACCCATCTCCTCCTCCCCATGTCATCATGCGGAAGGGGAACCCAGCCCTCCTACACCTGCGCATAGTCCAACTCACGCAGTGTCACCCTGCTCCGCCTATGGCGGTCCTGATGGGGAACCGCAGTGAGTGACGTCAGGGATGGGCGGCACTGTGGTTGCCCATCCATACGCAAACCATGCGACCAATGGGACGCATATGGGACACGCAGCGCCGCCCCTAGAGGCTGCTCTCCGAGCCCAGCCACTCCCATCTGCTGTTACTGTGGTGACGGACAACAGGGCTCCCCGTACGCATCCAGAGCGCTCCATAACGCTGTATAAACGCTACCTATAGCCTCTAAATGCATATACGCACCACAAGACAGCGGAGGGGGGACTCCAGACCAGTTGGCAGACCTATAGGTTAACACAAAAAGAAAAATTAAAGGATAATACTAAGCAATTACTGCGCAATGGTTTGACAAGGAGGCTCATAGGAGCAGGCATAATATTTAAATAAAGGGTATAAGATCCAACTCTCTATTCAAGCCTCTGGGCTCCATAGAGTCCAATTTCTTTATCCAATATGCTTCCCTATATAAAAGTTTCTTAACTCTATCACCTCCTCTTCTAGACGGTAATATTTGCTCCAAAATCATATACCTAGGTTGGCTAACAGAATGGGAAGCTTGTACAAAGTGATTGGCTACTGACTGTTCAACAAGTTTTTCTCTTATTGCATGCTTATGGGAAGAGAGTCTGACTTTCATTTTTTGGGTGGTCTGGCCTACATACACTAGCCCGCAAGGGCACTTCAAAGCATAAACAACGAACATGGAGTCACACGAGTGACAACCCCTAATTTTAAACTTTGTATCCCTATGGGGGTGTGTAATGGTGTCACCTTTAATAACCGAACTACAATGAACACAATTGAGACATGGAAAGGTGCCCCTGCGGGCCAGCGCACGCCGGCCAGAACCACCTCCAGTGCTATCTGCATGTACCAACTTGTCCCTTAAAGATGGTGCTTTTTTATATGAAAAGATTGGAACATTTTGAAATTCCCTAATTTGTGGGAAGCTATCAGGTAATAGGTGCCAGTGTCGCTTAACTATTTTTGCTATATTATAGCTTTAAGTGTTAAATCTGGACACAAATGGCACTCTATCAGTTAATTTCTGTCGATGCCTGACCCCCACGTCGCCTCCAAGTCTCGCCACTGCTCCATCTACCACTTGGTCTGGATATCCCCTCCGCAAAAATCTATTACGCATCTCACCTATCCTAACTTTCCTCTGCTGCTCATCCGACACAATGGTATGCACCCTTTTAAATTGACTTAACGGAATCGACCTCTTAGTAGCCAACGGATAAAAACTCCCAAAATGCAATAGGGAGTTCACATCCGTTGGCTTAGTATAGAGGTCGGTTTTCAAAATACCTCCATCCTGTACCACCATAACATCTAAAAATGGAATCTGTCTTTCAGAGCTATGTACAGTAAATCGTATATCCTCATTGCGGGACATTATCTGAGCCACAAACGCATCAAGGGTCGAACGCGGCCCCGCCCACATGCAAAACACATCATCTATATATCTAAACCATTGCATAGCATGTTGTTTGAATAATTGATTTGTGTATATATACATATCTTCATACACCCCCATATATATGTTTGCATAGGTTGGGGCCACGCTCGACCCCATTGCTGTACCCTTGATTTGCATAAAGAAATCATCCTCAAATCGAAAGTAGTTGTTACTCAAAACCAGTTCAAACATATCACAAATAAATTTAACTTGTTTGACATCAAAATCTGACGCTGTCTCCAGCATAAACTTGACAGCCTCTACACCCCCATCGTGTGGGATGGAGGTGTAGAGGCTCTCTACATCCATAGTGACTAATAGACATTCTCCCTGCAGGGGATCCATGTTTCTAAGAATATTTAAGAACATCTGAGTGTCCCTAAGATAAGATTTCTGTCCAGCCACATATGGTCTTAACACTTTATCCAAATATTTGGCAATAGGTGAAAAAACTGAATCAACCCCCGCCACTATGGGACGTCCAGGGGGATTGTCCAGTGTCTTATGTATTTTGGGACACGTATAAAGAACTGGAGTGATGGGTTCTGATTGAACTAGATAACTCGCTAACTTCATATCTGTAAGACCATCCTGCATGGCCCCTGACACAATGTCCTGTATCTTCTGTTGTATTTCTCTTAAAGGATCTCTACTCAACAATCGGTAAGTCCCCTGGTCTGCCAACTGTCGTCTAATTTCGCCCTTATAGGAAACTGTATCCATGACGACGACAGCCCCACCTTTATCAGCTGGTTTTATAGTTAATAACGGATTATCCATTAATTCTTGTAGTGCCAATTTCTCATCCCTATTAAGGTTATTGGAGACAGACATACCTATCCTATCTGTCCTAAGTAACAGTGTATCTATCTCTCCCTGTACTTTCCGGGTAAATAGGTCAATGATCTGGCAAGAAGGTAGTTGAAAGTTAGATTTGGATCTAAGTCCCAAGTCTCTGAGGGTAAGTACTCCTTCTTCAATCTGTGGGGGTGTTGTCGTCATGAATTCCCTCGGTATAGAAAAATAATGTTTCAGCTTGATGTTCCTAAAAAAGCATTGCAGTTCAATATCTACTTCCAGAGGATCCGGTCGATTTGTTGGAGAGAAAGACAGACCATGGTTAAGGGCAGCCATCTGTGTCGGTGTCAGCTGTGAGGATGAAATGTTAACAACTATATTCTCCTCTGGTAGGGGCGTGATTGTCGTGGTCTCAGCCTGGATTTTATAGTGCCTCCTCCTGCGCCCTCCCCTACGTCTCCTGGTATGTCTGACAGACCTTCCTGTGAGGAACTTGTCAAAAAATCAGTCGACTGTGATTGCGATTCATCTTGACCAGTTACAGGAACCTTTCCTCCTCTGGGCCTACGGGGTATCCTAGGTCTACCACCGGGCCTTTGCCAGGTATAGACATATCCGGATGTGTAATCAAGTTCATCACGCTGGTATTTTTCCCGTTTGACAGCCTCAACATTCCTTTGATGTGTATCCAATAGGGTCACCAATTCATCTTCAAATTGCTCATATGCTTCTATTGGGATCACTTGTTTAAGTTTATTCTTCAGATCAACCCTAGTTTGCGTGAGCTTAGGCAACTCTTCCTGTATTCTCTGTATGGTCAGAACCATGGCGTCAAACGACGCTTTATTCCAGATGTGTGACCATGTGTCACAAAAATTCTTATCAGATGGAAACATTATAGGTGCCAAAAGTAATGATAAAAATCCCGCTGCACCAGATGGTAGGGTGAAGTGAAAAAATCTTTATTCTGTTATTCCATGTCAGCGTTACAGATATAAGCTCACGCGTATCGGAGCAAAAGATGGCTCCTTAATCATAGCTGCTATGTGCTATGATTAAGGAGCCATCTTTTGCTCCGATACGCGTGAGCTTATATCTGTAACGCTGACATGGAATAACAGAATAAAGATTTTTTCACTTCACCCTACCATCTGGTGCAGCGGGATTTTTATCATTACTTTTGGATCATTTGGCCTTGAACTTCCCTGCTCCCATTTGGGACTATACGTGAGTGTAGCAGTCTCTTCTTTCTATGTATTATAGGTGCCACATGGGCCCTCATACCTCTTGGTATGCGCCCGACTGCGATATTCAGCCAAGGTTTTGGCGTGTAGCTCAAACGTAATATGCAACTTGGCCACCTTCTGTATCTGTCGACGTAAAGCTTTGTCATCAGAGGCATTGAGAAAGGCAACTTCATGAGACACTTGAGATATAATTTTCGAGGTCTCCTCTAGCGTGTAGGAGAAAGTTAGGAGATTAAGGTCTGCATCATCCATGTTTCTTTCAGCCGAAGGTGCCTGCACTTTGTGCTGCAAATCAATCAGTCGTATGGTGATAGTGTAGCACCCTTCTATGCTTCCTCTGGGATGTGCCTCGGTCTATCTGCCAGCACTGCAGAAGTATCCAAACGTAGTATAAAGATGACCGGCACCATCCATTAATATCAATTTGCTCTTTTATTGCATTATAAGATCTTGTCCTGCCTCCAGCAGCGACGTTTCGGAGATGTCCTCCTTTATCAAGCACGGCAGTATACAAAGTAACATATCTCACACACTTACTCTATTTATACACATGACCAGACTAAGCAGCCTATTAGAAACAGTAATATATCTTGACCAATCACACTGATCCATGTTAAACACGGACCTGATGGGGAACTGACCTGCTGCTCTGTCATATGATGCTGCACCCATCTCCCCACCTCCTCCCCACGTCATCATGCGGAAGGGGAACCCAGCCCTCCTACACCTGCGCATAGTCCAACTCACGCAGTGTCACCCCGCTCTGCCTACGGCGGACCTGATGGGGAACCGCAGTGAGTGACGTCATGGATGGGCGGCACTGTGGTCGCCCATCCCTACGCAAACCATGCGACCAATGGGATGCGTATGGGACACGTAGCGCCGCCCCTAGAGGCTGCTCTTCGAGCCCAGCCACTCCCATCTGCTGTTACTGTGGTGACGGACAACAGGGCTCCCCGTACGCATCCAGAGCGCTCCATAACGCTGTATAAACGCTACCTATAGCCTCTAAATGCATATACGCACCACAAGACAGCGGAGGGGGGACTCCAGACCAGTTGGCAGACCTATAGGTTAACACAAAAAGAAAAATTAAAGGATAATACTAAGCAATTACTGCGCAATGGTTTGACAAGGAGGCTCATAGGAGCAGGCATAATATTTAAATAAAGGGTATAAGATCCAACTCTCTATTCAAGCCTCTGGGCTCCATAGAGTCCAATTTCTTTATCCAATATGCTTCCCTATATAAAAGTTTCTTAACTCTATCACCTCCTCTTCTAGACAGTAATATTTGCTCCAAAATCATATACCTAAGTTAGCTAACAGAATGGGAAGCTTGTACAAAGTGATTGGCTACTGACTGTTCAACAAGTTTTTCTCTTATTGCATGCTTATGGGAATAAGCATATACTGCATATACCCAGTACCTGTTGTGTTGAGTGAACCCAGCTCACTGCATCTAACTACCTGTTGTGTTGAGTGAACCCAGTTCACTGCATATAACTACCTTTACTGTTCAGTGAACCAACCTCACTGCATATAACTACCTGTTGTGTTGAGTGAACCCACCTCACTGCATATAACTACCTTTACTGTTCAGTGAACCCAGATCACTGCATCTAACTACCTGTTGTGTTGATTGAACCCAGCTCACTGCATATAACTACATTTACTGTTGAGTGAACCCACCTCACTGCATATAACTACCTGTTGTGTTGAGTGAACCCACCTCACTGCAAATAACTACCTGTTGTGTTAAATGAACCCACCTCACTGCATCTAACTACCTGTTGTGTTGCTTGAACCCAGCTCACTGCATATACAGTGGTGTGAAAAACTATTTGCCCCCTTCCTGATTTCTTATTCTTTTGTCGCATGTTTGTCACACTTAAATGTTTCTGCTCATCAAAAACAGTTAACTATTAGTCAAAGATAACATAATTGAACACAAAATGCAGTTTTAAATGATGGTTTTTATTATTTAGTGAGAAAAAAAACTCAAAACCTACATGGCCCTGTGTGAAAAAGTGATTGCCCCCATTGTTAAAAAATAACTTAACTGTGGTTTATCACACCTGAGTTCAATTTCTGTAGTCAGCCCCAGGCCTAATTACTGCCACACCTGTTTCAATCAAGAAATCACTTAAATAGGAGATATCTGACACAGAGAAGTAGACCAAAAGCACCTCAAAAGCTAGACATCATGCCAAGATCCAAAGAAATTCAGGAACAAATGAGAACAAAAGTACTGTAATTGAGATCTATCAGTCTGGTAAAGGTTATAAAGCCATTTTTAAAGCTTTGGGACTCCAGTGAACCACAGTGAGAGCCATTATCCACAAATGGCAAAAACAGGGAACAGTGAAGAACCTTCCCAGGAGTGGCCAGCCGACCAAAATTACCCCAAGAGCGCAGAGAAAATTAATCCGAGAGGCCGCAAAAGACCCCAAGACAACATCTAAAGAGCTGCAGACCTCACTTGCCTCAATTAAGGTCAGTGTTCACGACTCCACCATAAGAAAGAGACTGAGCAAAAACGGCCTGCATGGCGCAAACCACTTTTAAGCAAAAAGAACATTAAGACTCGTCTCAATTTTGCTAAAAAAAACATCTCAATGATTGCCAAGACTTTTTGGAAAGTACCTTGTGGACCGACAAGACAAAAGTTGAACTTTTTGGAAGGTGCGTGTCCCATTACATCTGGCATAGAAGTAACACAGCATTTCAGCAAAAGAACATCATACCAACAGTAAAATATGGTGGTGGTAGTGTGATGGTCTGGGGTTGTTTTGCTGCTTCAGGACCTGAAAGGCTTGCTGTGATAGATGGAACCATGAATTCTACTGTCTACCAAAAAATCCTGAAGGAGAATGTCCAGCCATCTGTTCGTCAACTCAAGCTGAAGCGATCTTGGGTGCTGCAGCAGGACAATGACCCAAAACACACCAGCAAATCCACCTCTGAATGGCTGAAGAAAAACAAAATGAAGACTTTGGAGTGGCCTAGTCAAAATCCTTACCTGAATCCTACTGAGATTTGTGGCATGACCTTAAAAAGGCGGTTCATGCTAGAAAACCCTCAAATAAAGCTGAATTACAACAATTCTGCAAAGATGAGTGGGCCAAAATTCCTCCAGAGCGCTGTAAAAGACTCGTTGCAAGTTATCGCAAACGCTTGATTGCAGTTATTGCTGCTAAGGGTGGCCCAACCAGTTATTAGGTTCAGGGGGCAATTTCTTTTTCACACAGGGCCATGTAGGTTTTGAGTTTTTTTTCTCACTAAATAATAAAAACTATCATTTAAAACTGCATTTTGTGTTCAATTATGTTATCTTTGACTAATAGTTAACGTTTTTTGATGAGCAGAAACATTTAAGTGTGACAAACATGCAAAAGAATAAGAAATCAGGAAGGGGGCAAATAGTTTTTCACACCACTGTAACTACATTTACTGTTGAGTGAACCCACCTCACTGCATCTAACTACCTGTTGTGTTGAGTGAACCCAGCTCACTGCATATACCTAGCATCCCCCCCGAGATGGACAAAATGGACAAACCAGGTAGAAGAAGAGGTAGAGGCAGACCCAGAGGAAGGCCACCTGGCACCGGCAGGTCTGTGCGAGGCGGTGTTGCTGTGATTTCGTGCGGAACTGGCCCAAAATACAGTGATCAGAAGAAGGCACGTGCCATCACTTCCCAAGATCAGGACGTGCTTGACTATTTAACACAGAACACCTCATCTCTCGCAGCCAGTGCCACCAGCGCTAGTACAAGCACCACATCCGCTGCATTTGACACTTCGCAGGAGTTATTTGGTGGTGGTGGTGTTGAATTCACTGATTCATAGCCACTACTGCAACAACAAGAAGGAGGCGCAGGTACACCACCTCATACGTCTGAGTTAGATGGCGACAGTATGGACATAACGTGTGAGGAGGGGGATGATGAACCACCTGAAGTTGGTGCAGTTGTGGAGGTGTCTGAGGAAAGCGAAGCTGGGCAGGAGGATTATGATGGCGATTATACGGATGCCACGTATGTTCCCAGTAGAGGAGATGACCAGGGGGACAGTTCAGAGGGGGAGTCAGAGAGGAGTAGGAGGAGACGACTCCATGATAGAAGCAGAGGGAGCTCGTCCTCAGAAACAGCTGGGGGCAGTGTCCGGTGCCATGTATCGCCAGCTATGGACACCCAGCCAACATGCCCTTCAACATCAGCTGCTGATGCCACCGTAGCGCCATCACCCCAGGGGGGCTCTGCGGTTTGGAAATTTTTTAACATGTGTGTCTCAGATCGGAGCAAAGCCATATGTTCTCTCTGCCAGCAAAAATTGAGCCGTGGAAAGGCACCTGGAGAAAAGGCACAAACAGCTATGGCAAGAACGCCTGAGGAAAAGCAGCACCCAAAAGACAAGACAAGCCACCCTCCTTCTCCTCTTACTCCTTCCGGTGCATCGTCTTCATCCGCTTTCTCCCTTGCACCTTCACAGCCACCCTCCTCCACACCGCCTCTGCCCTTGAGCGGTTCCTTCTCCTCTGCCCACAGCAGTACCCAGCTGTCCATAAAGGAAGTATTTGAGCGTAAGAAGCAAATGTCTGCCAGTCACCCTCTTGCCCGGCGTCTGACAGCTGGCGTGGTGGAACTATTAGCTCGCCAGCTATTACCATACAAGCTGGTGTAGTCAGAGGCTTTCCATAAGTTTGTGTCCATTGATAGACCACAGTGGAAGATACCAGGCCGCAATTATTTTTCACAAAAGGCCATACCCAAACTGTACCGTGCAGTTGAGAGGCAAGTGGTGTCATCTATTGCGAAGAGTGTTGGGTCAAGGGTCCACCTGACCACGGATGCCTGGTCTGCCAAGCACGGGCAGGGCCGCTAAATTACGTACACAGCCCATGGGGTCAACCTGGTGACCGATGGCAGCAAGCAGGGAGTATGTGGCTGCGCAGCGGACCGACTTGTCACACCTCCACGGCTTGCAGGCAGGCCTCCTGCCACCTCCTCTCCGCCTGCTACATCCTCTTCGCTGTCGTCATCCTCCTCCTCCTCCTTGGCTGGTGCCGTGATCTCCTCTCCAGCTACACAGCCCCCGCACCCCAGGGCCTATGCTGCATGCCAGGTACGACGGTGTCACGCAGTCTTAGACATGTCTTGCCTCAAAGTGGAGAGTCACACTGGAGCAGCTCTCCTGGCTGCTCTTAACAAACAGGTGGAGCAATGGCTGACCCCGCTCAAGCTGGAGATCGGCAACGTGGTGTGTGACAACGGCAGCAACCTCATTTCCGCGTTGAATTTGGGAAAGCTGACACATGTACCCTGCATGGCACATGTGCTGAATCTGGTCGTGCAAAGATTTGTGTCCAAGTACCCAGGCTTAGAGGACGTCCTGAAGCAGGCCAGGAAGTTGTGTGGGCATTTCAGGCAATCTTACACGGCCATGGCACGCTTTGCGGATATTCAGCGTAGAAACAACTTGCCGGTGAGACGCCTGATTTTCGATAGCCCGACTCGCTGGAATTTCACCCTGCTCATGTTCTCTTGCCTGCTAGACCAGGAGAAAGCCGTCACCCAGTACCTGTATAATTACAGTACAAGGACACAATCTGGGAAGATGGGGATGTTGTGGCCCAACAACTGGACACTGATGCGAAATGCATGCAGGGTCATGGAGCCCTTTGAGGAGGTGACCAAACTGGTGAGTCGCGCTGAGGGCACCAGCGACTTGATCCCTACGCTTACTTCCTGGAGCGTGCCGTGCGTAGAGTGGTGGATAAAGCTGTGGAGGAGCGTGAATGAGAACAGTTACGGCAGGAGGAGTCGTGGGAGCGATTTTCATCCGAACCAGATTTTTCCTCAACACCTGCAGTAGCACAGAGGGGGGAGGAGGAGGAAGAAGAGGAGTCGTGTGGGGAAGGAGAGGAGTCAGACTCTGATGATGGTGTTTCTGTGGAGGAGGAAGAGGCGGCGGAAGAAGAACAACCGCGGCAGCCGTCACAGGGGGCTTCTGCTGCTCCACGTTCCCGTGGTATTGTTTGTGGCTGGGGGAAGAAAGAGGAGTTGCGTGCCATCACTGAGGAAGAGCAAGAGAAGATGGAGAGTACGTCTGCATCCAGCTTTGTGCAGATGGCCTCTTTCATGCTGTCCAGCCTGTTGAGGGACCCCCGTATCAAAAAAATCAAGGCGAATGACCTGTACTGGGTGGCCACGCTACTAGACCCTCGGTACAGGCACAAAGTGGCGGACCTGTTACCAACTCAACAGAAGGCTGAAAGGATGCAGCACTTGCAGAACAAGCTGTCAATGATGCTTTACGATGCGTTTAAGGGTGATGTGGCAGCACAACGCAATCAAGGTACCACTGGCAGTAATCCTCCTCCTCCTCCCAAGTCCACGCAGGCAAGGACAGGACGCTCCAGCGATCTCAGGGTGATGTCGGACATGCAGACATTCTTTAGTCCAACTCCTCGCCATAGTCCTTCACCAACGCCTGGACCAGCAGGTAGCCGACTACCTGGCCTTGAGTGTGGATGTAGACATTGCGAGCAGCGACAATGAACCCTTGGACTACTGGTTGCGCAGGCTTGACCTGTGGCCAGAGCTGTCCCAATTTGACATACAACTTCTCTCTTGCCCTGCCGCAAGCGTCCTGTCAGAAAGGACCTTCAGTGCAACTGGAGGCATTGTCACTGAGAAGAAAAGTCGCCTAAGTCACGACAATGTTCAGTACCTGACCTTTATCAAAATGAATGAGGCATGGATCACGGAGGACTACTGCACGACTGAAGTCTAAGTCAGTCCCCACACACAGCATCTCTGCCTGCAGGCCACTTGCCTTCTCCGCCACCACCAACAGGGTCCAGGACTCTAGGCGGATTCCTGAATTTTTAAGGCCGCTGCTAGCAGCGGCCGCTACAGTAATTTTTCTGGTGCGTGTACATGCCTGCCTAATTTTTCTGGCTGCACTGCGGGCGGCTGCAACAAAAAAACAAAAGGAATGTACATGTGCCCATCCCCCTTCATGATCATTACCTTGCCGCGGTGAAGGGGCTTGCGTATCATAATGAAGCAATGACCGCCGGCTATTTGAGTGTCTCGGGTGGGACACAAAAGATAATAAGGTCTTTGCTTCATTGTGGTCAGACCAAATTTAATCAGCTGGACAGTCACTGTTGTTCTATCACTGAGCTACCACAGCCCGGCGACCATATGGCCTGGAAAACCATGCACTCTGGCCATGTTGCGCACCAGTCCAGCACGGCCGTCACTACGCAAGCAGCTGTTTGCGGTGCATTACAAAGTGAGTTTGGTGTGTCAGTGTGAAGCAGAACTCTAATTACACTCCCTGATTGATGTATACACATGCAAGATGTTTTAAAGCATTTTAGGCCTGCAATTTAGCATTCAATGTGATTTCTGCCCTTAAAACGCTGCTTTGTATCAAATCCAGATTTTTCCCCGGTACTTTGGGCATGTATCCCACTCCGCCATGCCCCCCTCCAGGTGTTAGACCCCTTGAAACATGTTTTCCATCACTTTTGTGGCCAGCATAATTCTTTCTATTTTTCAAAGTTCGCCTCCCCATTCAAGTCTATTGCGGTTCGCAAACTTTTCTGTGAACCGAACCTTCCGCGAACGGGGTTCGCAAACCGAAATTCGGAGGTTCGCGACATCAGTAGTTATAGGTGACAAACACATTGGTGACAGTATCCTAGCAGATCAAAGGTAAGGATCTGACTGGCTATTGACTAATTAGCCATCTCCTTGCCAGAGGCTAGCAAATCCATTTAGCATTCCCTGCTCTTAAGTGTTTCCTAATTACCTGTTCTTTGCTGTCCAGAGGAACTGTATGCTAATGTCCAAGCTCCCTGCTTCCAGAGGAATTTAATGTGAATGTAGGCCTATTGACACACACACACACACACACACACACACACACACACACACACACACACACACACACACACACACACACACACACACACACACACACACACACACACACACACACACACACACACACACACACACACACACACACACACACACACACACACACTAACAGTTTCCATGAAGCTAGCTGCCAATACCTTCAAAGCCAGACTGGCTAGCAGACATACATATATGATACCGGCAGCAGAATGGGAAAATATGGCTTCTGTGTTCTGCATATTATCCCAACATCATAACTAGCTGCGATATCATGACACCTTCCCGCTTGCAGATGATTCTAACGAATCATCCTGCCAAAGCCTACACTGACGGCTGGGCCTGGGGGGGGCGGTACTTCCTTAGCATTCTCATGAGGGCTTCCTACCTGGCAGTTAGCTCCAAGCTACACGGCTGGAAAACTAGGCCAGGTTGCTGCAATGTGTCGTTGCCCCCGGCAAGCTGACGTGACCAACCAGGGGGATGATGGTCCGTGACGACCGTAAATTCATGACCATAGAGACAGTGTTGCAGCTGGGGAAGGTTTCCGACCGTCAACACACGCACTTTCTCTATAGTGGCAGGAGCTATCTCTCGGTCCCTTTGGGGAGCGATTATCTGCCGGTCTGCCTCCTCCACTTCGGATAGCTCAGAGGGAATAACTTACCAGAACCCTCTCAGCCTGCCCCCTCCAGCTGGTGACCCGCTGGCCAGACCCCTGAGCTCTTCCAGGCTGCTGTCAAATCGAACAGCCCCAAAGAGCTCAGTGCTGCCTGTCACACACGCCAGGAAGGCTGCAGACGGAGAGGCCCCCGGGCCCTCAGGGCCAGGTTCCGTAGTGGATGTTGCTGACCCAGCAACATTTGCCACTTCAGCGGACAGTCCCTCTGCTGTAGACCCGCTAGCGCTGCTGGTTACCACTGCAGTGGAAGGAGTGTCCGCATCACACAGATCATTGCTCATACATTTGATATCAACAACATCTGAAGGGGAAAGATCTGGCCTGGTGCCGTCTGCCCCTTCAGTGGGCAGTTCACATGCTGCAGCCCAGCGACCACTGCTGGTTACTCCTGCAGCCGACGGAGTGATCACATGACAAGCATCATTATGTAGCACAACACATATGATATCAACATTATCCGCCTTACACATATTGACATTTAGAACATCACATTCAACATCAACATTACCTGCAGCATTATACACAGTGCTACTCAGCACTTCACAAGTAGCATCAACAGTTCCTGCATCGATTACCTCGATAGTCCGTGCGTCATAAATGACATCATCAGTTTCTGCATTCGCTGTATCAACATGTCCCACTCCAGGCCTAGGCACTGAAGACTCACTAGGGCTGGCTCCAAGTATACAGTCCGTAGCCCCTGGGGGCTCACCAGCACCCTCCACTTGCAGAGTTATCAAACAGTACCTTGCAAGAGTCCTGAACTTCTGCTGGGGAGGCGGGCTCCACGGGGGTTGGATTAGGTTCATACCGGGCTACTAACCGTCCCAGGTCAGTACCCAACAAAACATTCGTGGGGATGGCATCAATTACCCCCACATTTCTCATTCCACTGCCGGCACCCCAGTCCAGGTGAACCCATGCAGTGGGTATGGCTGGGCTGACACCTCCAACTCCTTTGACAGCCATAATCTTGCCAGGAATGTACTCCTCGGGATTCACCAGCTGGGGGTGCACTAGAGTCACCTCTGCTCCAGTGTCCCTCAGACCGGTGGTAACTGTATCCCCAACCATGACAGGTTGCAGATTATCTGCATAGCCAGTGGCATTTCTGGTAGCACACAAAGCAGTTTGGACTTCACTGGGGTTTAAGGCCTCACTGGATTTTGGGGCCTCCCTCTTCCTCTCTGGGCAAGTCATGCTGATATGACCCACCCTGTCACATATAAAGCATTTCCGGGTGTCAGGGGTTGGTTGCTTGAATCCAGGAGACAGTGGGGCTTGCCTCCTCTGGGTGATGTGTGAAACAGGTTTAGCGATCTGTTATCCCTTCCAGCTGGGAGTAGTAGTCCTCCGGGACTCGGGTGCTCTATGGGCTGTGTAGGAATCAGCAATTTCCGCAGCCTCATCCACTGTCTTTGGTTCTCGATCCAGCACAAACAGCCGGACATCAACAGGACAAGTGTGGAGGAACTGATCTTTTATCATCAGTTCCTGCAGGGCATCCAAGGTTTTGACTGACAGTCCTTTTAACCACTGCTGGAAGGCAGTGCGCAGGTTGCAAGTATGATCC
Source organism: Hyperolius riggenbachi (assembly GCF_040937935.1). Lineage (NCBI taxonomy): Eukaryota > Metazoa > Chordata > Amphibia > Anura > Hyperoliidae > Hyperolius > Hyperolius riggenbachi. Next base: position 197,965,839 of record NC_090651.1, read on the forward strand.
AGGTAACTGTCATTAGGACCTCGCTGCATTGTCCTGAAAAGTTTGCGATACACCTCTGGCGTGAGTTGGTATCATGTAATGATGGCTTTCTTAATGGCCTCAAAGTCCGCTTCTTCCTCCTGGGGGAGACTCACAAACTCCTCCAGGGCCTTGCCTCTCAGCCCTGGTGTGAGATACCTTGCCCACTGCTCACGGGGAACCCCATACTGACGACAAGTCCTTTCAAACCCCTGTAAGAAAGTGTCTATGTCAGAGTCTTTGTCCATAGCAGGGAACTTATCCAGGGGGATTCTGTGGACTCGCTCACCTTCGCGTTCTGCGGGTCCAGCAGACCTGTTCTGCTGCTGAAGTTTAGCCAGCTCCAGCTGGTGTTGACGCTCAGCACTTTCCCTCTCGGCCTGGTGTCGCTGTGCAGCTTGTTCCCTCTCGGCCTGGCGTCGATGTTCAGCACGATCCTTCTCTGCCTGTCGATGCAGTAGGATCAGCTTTAGGCGCAGTTCTGGATCAGCAAAACCAAGTAGCTGTAGGTAGCTTCCAGAGATGTCATCTCCATGTTTGGTGGATCATCCAGGACATCGTCTCCACTCGCATTCTGTGGCGGGAGCGATTCCTCCTCTGGCGTGTCGTGAGCTGCATCCGCTGGCGGTGGAGCAGGGGCTTGCTCTGCCTCATCATACTCCTCGAGGGCACGAACTAACTGCTCCTTAGTCTGGCCGCTCACCGTCTCGATGCCTTTGTGCTCACACAGGTTGAGTAGTATTTCTTTAGTTACATAGTTATTTTGCTTTGCCTTACATAGCTGGTTGCTTTCTGAGCCATCGTGTTGCAAAATAAAAAGAAAAAGGGGGAGGGGAAGCAAAATACCAAGTGTGTATCCTTGAAAAAAAAAGTATATAGATTCTGCACTGAGAAGACTTCTGTAGGCTAGTCGCTTCTAGCAAGCTTCCAGCCTTTATTCCTCAGAATAGCGAGCTAAACTGCGTACTGATGTACTAAACGTACCCACCACTGCCAGCCAATTATGTCAGGAACCGCCCGCGTATACGGTTCCCGACTGCGGGTTTGACCAGATCAAGCGGGGAGCAGCCTTATTCAAGCTAAAACAAGGCTGTGACCCCTCAGAACACTTCTCACTGCCACCACTGGCAACCTGCTAGACCCAATCCTCACGCTGATGTCAAGCTACTCGCACTGGCATTTTCGTACGTTGGGTCAGCTGCGCGCTTTAGGCCAACGTATGACAAACGCCCCACACACACACACAATTGCAATCTTACACTGTAGTGAAGCAAAACCACTAACAGTCGTTCCGAACTATACTGTTAGCCACTCCGAGACTTCCCACTCTGCTGTCGAGCGCAGAAGTGCCCAATACACACAATGCAATTATGATCTTATGAGGTAGTGTTGCTCAATCATACAATCAGGCATGGACTTATACACAGTTACACTTCAGTCTCTTCTAGGCTGAGTGTTAGCTTAGTACAGCAGAAGTCAAACTTATTAAATAACGATTTAATATTCCAGGAAAAAGGTGGAACAATGCAGAAAATAATATATACAAGAGATTTACAAAACAAAGTAAAAAGTTACAAAATAAAAGTTACAAGGATACACACAAGGATATTTGCTTACCAAAATAAACAGGAATCAAGATAGAAGAACCTTGGACTTGGTTTTGTGGACGGACACAGTTCTGGTTGGACCAGGAGTCCACTTAGCTTCAGCTACCGTCAGGAGCGGACTGATTTTAGGTATCTGCCCCTGCTTTTTATGCTGGGAGATTTGCCTTGAGGCTGCAAGCCCGTTTGGAAGGGGGAACTAGTTTTAATTAAATTTCCAGACATAATTTAATTCCCAGAGATCTAACTTCCACATGTAAAAGTGTATTATAGCACACCCGTCAAAAGACTTCCCTACTCCAGGTTATAGGTGACAAACATATTGGTGACAGTACCCTAGCAGATCAAAGGTAAGGATCTGATTGGCTATTGACTAATTAGCCATCTCCTTGCCAGAGGCTAGCAAATCCATTTAGCATTCCCTGCTCTTAAAGAGAGTCTGAAGCGAGAAGAAATCTCGCTTCAGAGCTCATATTCAGCAGGGGCATGTGTGCCCCTGCTAAAACGCCGCCATCACGCGGCTAAACAGGGGTCCCTTACCTCCCAAATCCCCTCCGTGGTGCCCGGGGATCTCTTCCGCATAGAGGCAGGGCTAATCGCCGCAGCCCTGCCTCACGCGCGTCTGTCAGCGCGTATCTCCGCCTCTCCCAGTCTTCCTTCGCTGAGAGGGGCGGGGGAGAGGCAACGATGCGCCGCTGATAGACAGCGCTGAGAGGCAGGGCTGCAGCCGTTAGCCCTGCCTTAACCAGCAGCAAAATCTACGACCAAGTTGGTCGTAGATTTTGCAGGGGTGGGTTTGGGGGGTAAGGGACCCCCGTTTAGCCGCGGGGTAGCGGCGTATTAGCAGGGGAACACATGCCCCTGCTGAATATAAGCACTGAAGCGAGATTTATTCTCACCTCAGTGTCTCTTTAAGTGTTTCCTAATTACCTGTTCCTTGCTGTCCAGAGGAACTGTATGCTAATGTCCAAGCTCCCTGCTTCCAGAAGAATTTAATGCAAATGTTGACACACACACACACACACACACACACACACAATCACATTAACAGTTTCCATGAAGCTAGCTGCCAATACCTTCAAAGCCAGACTGGCTAGCAGACATACACATATGATACCGGCAGCAGAATGGGAAAATATGGCTTCTGTGTCCTGCATATTATCCCAACATCATAACTAGCTGCGATATCATGACACCGTCTGTCAGGAGCTGGGAAGGTCCAGGGATTCCCGCAGGTCCACAGCCACTTAGCAGGGAACCCCTGCGTGGACTGGCTGTTGACCTACCCAACCTACTTCCTGTTGTCAGCAGTCCTGGCAGACGCCACATCCGAACGCAGTGGCGCAAACGCCCTGTCCAGAACGGTCCATGTTGGGTCAAACCTGAGGGTAGCGGACAGCGACCTGTCCAGGTGAACCAAGCCGCAGGCTCCAATGGGTTATCCCGCCGTGCCAGAAGCTCAAGACCCGGCAGCCAGATCAGCGGCAACTTCTTGATGCCTGTTTGAGGCCTTTTTTCTTGGAGGGAGGTGTCACGGACGAGCTGTGAGAAAATAGAACGCAATCGGTTTACTGCCTGATTGTCGTTGCGTTGCCCGACATAAATTTGCTGTCTGTGGCTATCTGCAGTCAAGCCTGGGATCTCTCCTCCTCTCAGCAGAGAAATAGTTCAGTAACCTAAGGTACAAGATGCCTGTGATTTGTAATTAGCATATGACAGCAAACACTTAGTCCCTAAGGACAGGCCCTATAGGTACACATAAATACAGGTGTATAACTTGCACATAATATTAATACTTTTATTTATTTAAAAACAGGCACATGGGTACACGATACTTGTAGTAGGGTGTTGGCAAATACAACAATGACCACTAATAATGTGGAGGTCCTCGCTTATCCCCCACAGACTGAATGTCTATCTAGAATGTGGTATAGCTATTCCACACAGCGGTCACATAAGTACCCTACCAGCTGAGCAGGCAATGCTAAGACCAATGAGGATAAATAAACCTCGTTTGGAGCTGTCATAAGGTATAGCACAGCCTGGCCAGTATAGGTTGCAAAGGGTATATACAGTGATTAGTGCTTATTTACAAAAGTGATGCAATATGTTACTCTGACATGTTTCACCTCATGGCTTTTTCAAAGAGTGACTATACATATTTACAGTAGCATTATTATTTACAAAGTGCACCCCCCACCAGTAGCATATCCCCCAGCAAATAGCCCCAGTCAGAGCTAAAGTGCCGTTTAAGGCACTGGTTTATATACATGAGGAGGGAGGGCTTCCGCCAAGTAGGGGCGTGGTAATTAGGGATATTTGATACCTGTTGCAGGGTTCTCCGTATGAGACTCTTCTATGCAGTGCCATGCGCATAAGACCCTGCATACTGGATGTATATACACCGCTATAGCGTGTGATGCGGCGTACGCGTCACTTCCGGGATCGTCACATCCGGCCTAGTCTGTGACGTTACTACCAATGTTTAGTCCGTCGGCATGGCAACCCTCACGCTTCTTACGCGGAAGACTTTGTATAGGGTTGGCATAGCAACCGGCACCTTGGCCAGGATACTATACGTGGGCGCGCGATCCGTCTCTTATATACGGAATAGCACTACATCATTAGCTCCACTCTTGCTGGCACTTCCGTATCAAGTGACATCAAAGTATATACAGAAGCCAGCTCATTGGTAAATGTAGACGTGGGTCCTCTACGCACACATGGGAGATACTGCAACACTGGTACTAGCCTACATTGATATAATCAATGGGAGTCGATCTTTGAGGTAGAACTTGATAAGATACAAAATCATATACAGTGACATATAGTACTGACACATCTGTTAAGGACTAAGAATATATTGTAACGATTGTGGAATCGAATTCGCGGTCAGCGCACCAGACGTGCGCTGACGTGGCGGATTTCCTCCACAACCGTATATTTGAGGACACCCAGCTACGCACCTGTAGAGGGAAATTCCTGTCAGCAGATGGTGCTGGGGAGTCCAGAGGAACCAATCCTCTGTACCTCCACAAATGCCAGACAGGAATTGTACGAAGCGCAGAACGCAATCGCAAGAGAGGCGATTGCGAATGAGAACGAGCAAAGGGACAGGTTGTATGTGTGTGCGCCTATCCAGTCGCCACCCCGCGACCGCACACACACAACAGCAGATATGAAACAGGAACGCGATCGCGAGAGGTGCGATCGCCAGACATGACACAAGGCAGATGAGAATAGAATACGAGGATAGCAAAGGCACAGCAAATAATACAATGAGAAGATACGGAAAATAAACGCTAGCTAACCACGAACACCGCACTCATTCGCAACAGTGCACGCGGTTATGCGCGGTCTCCACGTGATAAGCACAATAGAGACAAGCACGCCTAACTAACCATTAACAGACAAACATGAAACAGAGGACGCGAGCGCTTGCTTAACGGTTACCTCACCGAGCCTCCAGCAAGCGTACCAGACAAGACAGACACACGAAAACAGGGACAAGCGAGAGATAGGATCCACAGCACTAGCGAAAAGTGGCTAGCGCGATCCAGGTACAGAGTAGCAGAAAAGAAGGATCCCCAGCGCTAGCGATAAGTGGCTAGCGCGATCCCAGAAGACAGAACAGAAGGATCCCCAGCGCTAGCGAAAAGTAGCTAGCGCGATCCCAGGAGACAGAACAGAAGAGATAGCTGGTAGCAACCGCTGCACCAGCTATACTTCAAGAACAGAGATCAGAACCATTTCCTGTCGACCACCATTGGGACAGGACAATGGCAACAGGCAAGACATGGCTTTTTCAAAGAGTGACTATACATATTTACAGTAGCATTATTATTTACAAAGTGCACCCCCCACCAGTAGCATATCCCCCAGCAAATAGCCCCAGTCAGAGCTAAAGCGCCGTTTAAGGCACTGGTTTAAATACATGAGGAGGGAGGGCTTCCGCCCAGTAGGGGCGTGGTAATTAGGGATATTTGATACCTGTTGCAGGGTTCTCTGTATGAGACTCTTCTATGCAGTGCCATGCGCATAAGACCCCGCATACTGGATGTATATACACCGCTATAGCGTGTGATGCGGCGTACGCGTCACTTCCGGGATCGTCACATCCGGCCTAGTCTGTGACGTTACTACCAATGTTTAGTCCGTCGGCATGGCAACCCTCACGCTTCTTACGCGGAAGACTTTGTATAGGGTTGGCATAGCAACCGGCACCTTGGCCAGGATACTATACGTGGGCGCGCGATCCGTCTCTTATATACGGAATAGCACTACATCATTAGCTCCACTCTTGCTGGCACTTCCGTATCAAGTGACATCAAAGTATATACAGAAGCCAGCTCATTGGTAAATGTAGACGTGGGTCCTCTACGCACACATGGGAGATACTGCAACACTGGTACTAGCCTACATTGATATAATCAATGGGAGTCGATCTTTGAGGTAGAACTTGATAAGATACAAAATCATATACAGTGTACATTAGATATATAGCCTCTATAGGTCATCCTTACCATCAGCTACCTTATATCACAAATATATATGCATATAGATGTAAACACACCGGGGACAGTGTTGGCAAAACGTGGTTAGTGATTGTTGATGAGCAAATTGTTCTCTTACAAAGGAGAGATACATATTGCTCACATGTACACTGACATATAGTACTGACACATCTGTTAAGGTCTAAGAATATATCTATCATCATGACAGATCGAGTATTTACATTGATAGATTATAGTCACAGGAAACATGCTAGATTGAAGTCCTCATTCAATCCGTTGGGTGCAATTGTATCCAAACGGAAGATCCACTGTGACTCCAGTTGTGTCAATTTTTTATCCATGTTGCCCCCTCTTAAGTGTTTTTTCCAACTCTGAATACCCCAGAACGATAAATCAAATCTAGATTGGGGATGAAATTGGTTCATATGTCTGGAAATGGGGGTATCATTTTTATGCTTAATATCACCAATGTGCTCCAGCAATCGCTCCTTTAATGCTCTAGTGGTCTTGCCCACATACCACAGATTACACTTACACGAGGCGCCATATACTACAAATTTCGTATCGCATGTAATAAAAGACCGTATTTCATAACGTCTTCCATTTTTTGGGGTGGTGAATTCTTTTCTGGTTGGCATGTACTTGCATGCCTTGCACCTACCACAATGAAAAGACCCATTCGGTTTAGAGGGTAGCCAGGTCCTAATCTGAGGTGGATTTTTTGTGAATGTGCTATGCACCAATAGATCCCTCAGATTCGCCGATCTCTTGTATGTAACCAGTGGATTAGGGGTTATGAATTTTGAGAGGTCTTTGTCCTTTTGGAGTATAGGCCAATAAAGTCTCAAGATCTCAAAAACCGCGTGATTGTTCTGTGTATTTCCCTATTAATCGTGGTAGACGACTTTGACCACTCGAGTCTGTGTTAGAACATCTGCAATTGTCTCGCAGTGTATCTATACGTGGAGTATTTTTGGCACGGTTGTAGGCTTTACATATCACCTCATCAGGGAAACCCCTCTGTTGAAATCGAGTTGTTAGGGTCTCACATTCTTTCTCAAAACTCTGTTCGCTTGAACCGTTCCTACGCGCTCTCAGGAACTGGCCAATTGGGATACTTTGGCGTAAAGACCTGGGATGAGAACTTTCCCATTTTAGTAGGGAGTTGGTAGACGTCGGTTTCCGGAAGATTGTAGTCTCTAATCTCCCGTTTTGGCCAATCTTAATGGTCAGATCGAGAAAATTGATCTGTGACGCACTGATTTCCGATGTATATCTCATACCTATGTCGTTTCTGTTTAGTATCATCATAAAGTCATCAAACAATGATTTAGGCCCTTCCCATAGGACAATGATGTCATCTATGAACCGCCCCCAATAGGTGATATGTGATGTATAAAATGCCATGTCTTCATTGAAAACCATGGTGTCTTCCCACCAGCCCAGGAAGAGGTTGGCATACGATGGGGCACAGGCCGTCCCCATCGCACTTCCCCTGAGCTGGTGATATATTCTGCCACCAAACATAAAGACATTATGAGTCAGTACAAATCACAGCAACATAAGTAGTGTGTTATTATGTTGTTCCAGGTGTCTACCTCTTGTACACAAAAAATGTTGCACTGCCTTAATCCCCAATTAATGCTGAATACTGCTGTATAAAGATTCTACATCGATGCTTGCCAGCAAGGTGCCTGGTGCTACCTCAACATCTTGTAGTCGTACCAATAATCCTTTGTATCTTGAAGGTATGCTGGTAACGATTCAACAAAGGGGCGTAAAAATTTATCAATGTATTGACTGACTTCATCGGTTAGATTCCCACATCCGGACACAATAGGTCGGCCGGGTGGTGGTATCTTGTCCTTATGTATTTTAGGGAGGGCATAGAAGACTGCTAGGACAGGATGTTCAGTTGCCCTCTTCAGTCTCTCATAGTCCTCAAGGTCCAAACCACCACTGTCCAGACATACTTTAAATAGATCCTGTAGTTGTTTTTGATGGGCCCCAAGGGGATTAGATGGTAACACTGTATATTGACTTGAGTCACCCAATAGTTCCATACACATTTGTTCGTACATATTTACATCCATAACCACAACATTACCCCCCTTATCTGCTGGTTTGATAATGATCTGGGTATTTTTCTTAAGTAGATCCAGGGCATTCCTCTCGTCACCACTTAAATTATCCTTCATTGGTACCCCAACAGTATCTAGCTCTAATTTCCTAAGGGCTCGTGTGGTCATATCCACAAAGGTATGGATCTGGGGGTATTGTGAAAGAGATGGACAGTAAATACTTTTTTTCTTTAGGCCACTAGGTGGGGCTAATTCTTGTGTTCCTTCTGTATTCTCTCTTAGTAGTTCCTCTAAGGCCTCAAGGGCCTCCTTTTCATTACGAGATTTTTTTTTGTCCTTTGATTCTTTGGACTCAAACATTTTAATTAAGGCCAGTTTCCTGGCGAACAAATGGATATTTTTTACCCATTCGAATGCACTGAATCATGCTGTAGGTACAAATGACAGGCCCTTGGTAAGTACTGAGGTCTGAGAGGTCGAAAGGGGATATGAGGACAGATTGACTACACGTAAAGTATTTTCAGGGACGTCTTTTTTTACCACTGGTGGTTTGGACGGCCCCGCCTTTGGCTTGTATAGCCCCAGTGGTTTCTGTCCCTCAACTTTTTCTTTGTCTGTGTATCTTCCCCCATATCTACACATTATTGGCCCGGTGGTTTTGGAGTGATATCTAAAAAACCTTCCTGTGGATTTTTATGTTGTATCGGTTTCCTATTGGATGGTCGTTTCGGTATAAATTTCTTATTCTTCCTTGGACCCCTAGGGATGGTAGGTTCTATAGAGGTACTTGACTCACTACCTGATGGTGTTTCAGTGTCAGAGGTATTAATAGGCTGTTGATCACAGGGTACTTTTGGTTGTGCTTTTTCTGACCATGTATATACCCTGTTATTTTTGAAGTCCAGGCTATCTCTAATGAACTTTTTATGTTTCCTAGTTTTTACTTCTTCAGTGTATGAATTCACCTTTCTTTCAAGCTTGGACTCAAATTTCTCAAAATCTGGATGTCCAGAGAGCTCTAGAAGGACCCTCTGTTCACCCACCAATTTCTCTCTTATTTTTGTGGAATGTTTAAGTTTGTAGTCATGAAGGTATTGCATTTGTTCCAAAGTTTGCCTCGTCTTAAGTTCTTCCCAACCTCTCATAAAGTCCCCATCTTCGGTGTGGGAATGGGGTTTAGTCAAAATACGTAAACCACGAACAGTTATTTTTTCTTTCAAGTACACGTTATAGCTTGCTACCTCCCAAGATGATCTCGTAAAGTCCTTGTATGTCTTAAAGATATCTTTAAATACTGGTTCTACATCTGTGTCGGCCCCATATGTTGTCACTTCACCTTCCTCCTCAATGTTAGAAATAAAACGTATCCCTTACTGCATTGGTTAAGGATTCAATGGTTGGTAGGTCTTCTGATAGATAGGCCATACCAATGAGGTGCTCGGTACACCAGCAAAAAAATAAATATCACACACTAACCGAGAGGTTATACCAGGGAATAAAACAGCAAACACTTAGTCCCTAAGGACAGGCCCTATAGGTACACATAAATACAGGTGTATAACTTGCACATAATATTAATACTTTTATTTATTTAAAAACAGGCACATGGGTACACGATACTTGTAGTAGGGTGTTGGCAAATACAACAATGACCACTAATAATGTGGAGGTCCTCGCTTATCCCCCACAGACTGAATGTCTATCTAGAATGTGGTATAGCTATTCCACACAGCGGTCACATAAGTACCGTACCAGCTGAGCAGGCAATGCTAAGACCAATGAGGATAAATAAACCTCGTTTGGAGCTGTCATAAGGTATAGCACAGCCTGGCCAGTATAGGTTGCAAAGGGTATATACAGTGATTAGTGCTTATTTACAAAAGTGATGCAATATGTTACTCTGACATGTTTCACCTCATGGCTTTTTCAAAGAGTGACTATACATATTTACAGTAGCATTATTATTTACAAAGTGCACCCCCCACCAGTAGCATATCCCCCAGCAAATAGCCCCAGTCAGAGCTAAAGCGCCGTTTAAGGCACTGGTTTAAATACATGAGAAGGGGAGGGCTTCCGCCCAGTAGGGGCGTGGTAATTAGGGATATTTGATACCTGTTGCAGGGTTCTCCGTATAAGACTCTTCTATGCAGTGCCATGCGCATAAGACCCCGCATACTGGATGTATATACACCGCTATAGCGTGTGATGCGGCGTACACGTCACTTCCGGGATCGTCACATCCGGCTTAGTCTGTGACGTTACTACTAGTGTTGGGCGAACACCTAGATGTTCGGGTTCGCGAACATTCGCCGAACATCGCCGCGATGTTCGGGTGTTCGACCCGAACTCCGAACATAATGGAAGTCAATGGGGACCCGAACTTTCGTGCTTTGTAAAGCTTCCTTACATGCTACATACCCCAAATTTGCAGGGTATGTGCACCTTGGGAGTGGGTACAAGAGGGAAAAAAATTAGCAAAAAGAGCTTATAGTTTTTGAGAAAATCGATTTTAAAGTTTCAAAGGGAAAACTGTCTTTTAAATGCGGGAAATGTCTGTTTTCTTTGCACAGGTACATGCTTTTTGTCGGCATGCAGTCATAAATGTAATACATATAAGAGGTTCCAGGAAAAGGGACCGGTAACGCTAACCCAGCAGCAGCACACGTGATGGAACAGGAGGAGGGTGGCGCAGGAGGAGAAGGCCACGCTTTGAGACACAACAACCCAGGCCTTGCATGAGGACAAGAAGCGTGCGGATAGCAATTTGCATTTTGTCGCCATGCAGTCATAAATGTAATACAGATGAGAGGTTCAATAAACAGGGACCGGAAACGCTAACCCATCACAGATGTTCATTGTTCATGTTACTTGGTTGGGGTCCGGGAGTGTTGCGTAGTCGTTTCCAATCCAGGATTGATTCATTTTAATTTGAGTCAGACGGTCTGCATTTTCTGTGGAGAGGCGGATACGCCGCCGATCTGTGACGATGCCTCCGGCAGCACTGAAACAGCGTTCCGACATAACGCTGGCTGCCGGGCAAGCCAGCACCTCTATTGCGTACATTGCCAGTTTGTGCCAGGTGTCTAGCTTCGATACCCAATAGTTGAAGGGTGCAGATGGATTGTTCAACACAGCTATGCCATCTGACATGTACTCCTTGACCATCTTCTCCAGGCGATCGGTGTTGGAGGTGGATCTGCACGCTTGCTGTTCTGTGTGCTGCTGCATAGGTGTCAGAAAATTTTCCCACTCCAAGGACACTGCCGATACCATTCGCTTTTGGGCACTAGCTGCGGCTTGTGTTGTTTGCTGCCCTCCTGGTCGTCCTGGGTTTGCGGAAGTCAGTCTGTCGGCGTACAACTGGCTAGAGGAGGGGGAGGATGTCAATCTCCTCTCTAAAGTCTCCACAAGGGCCTGCTGGTATTCTTCCATTTTGACCTGTCTGGCTCTTTCTTCAAGCAGTTTTGGAACATTGTGTTTGTACCGTGGATCCAGAAGGGTATAAACCCAGTAATTGGTGTTGTCCAGAATGCGCACAATGCGTGGGTTGCGTTCAATGCAGTCCTAGGCCGAAGAGGTCATAGCCTAGGGTCACAAAAACCTGTTTATTCGGGCAATTTCAATGGTGGCGAGTCTGACGTACATAAATCGCAGCAATGGCCGTTAGCAACGTCTGAATCTCACGAAATGTCTCATGCAGGTAGAAGACATATTGTTAGACTTGGATTCCAAAGATGGGGTCCCTACATCTCTGCAAACTAGAGTTACAGGGTTCCAAAATTGGTAAAATCCCCCATAGGCTTTCATTGCCTCCCTATTTCACTTTCCAAAATCTCACATCTTTTCAAAGGGCAATTGCTCAGCAGTGGCAAATTTTCTAGCATTGTAGGGACCCTTAGGGGGAACATGACTGGTGAGTTTCAGGCCCCTAGGCCGAAGAGGTCATAGCCTAGGGTCACAAAAACCTGTTTATTTGGGCTATTTCAATGGTAGTGATGATGACGTACATAAATCTCAGCCATGGCCGTTAGCAACGTCTGAATTTCACAAAATGTCTCATGCAGGTAGAAGACATATTGTTAGACTTGGATTCCAAAGATGGGGTCCCTACATCTCTGCAAACCAGAGTTACAGGGGTCCAAAATTGGTAAAATCCCCCATAGGATTTCATTGCCTCCCTATTTCACTTTCCAAAATCTCACATCTTTTCAAAGGGCAATGGCTCAGCAGTACCAAATTTTCTAGCATTGTAGGGACCCTTAGGGGGAACATGACTGGTGAGTTTAGGGCCCCTAGGCCCGAAGAGGTCATAGCCTAGGGTCACAAAAACCTGTTTATTTGGGCTATTTCAATGGTAGTGATGGTGACGTACATAAATCTCAGCCATGGCCGTTAGCAACGTCTGAATCTCACGAAATGTCTCATGCAGGTAGAAGACATATTGTTAGACTTGGATTCCAAAGATGGGGTCCCTACATCTCTGCAAACCAGAGTTACAGGGGTCCAAAATTGGTAAAATCCCCCATAGGCTTTCATTGCCTCACTATTTCACTTTCCAAAATCTCACATCTTTTCAAAAGGCAATGGCTCAGCAGTACCAAATTTTCTAGCATTGTAGGGACCCTTAGGGGGATCATGACTGGTGAGTTTTGCCACTGCTGAGCCATTGCCCTTTGAAATGGTGTGAGATTTTGGAATGGTAAATAGGAGGCCCAATGAAAGCCTATGGGGGATTTTACCAATTTTGGACCCCTGTAACTCTGGTTTGCAGAGATGTAGGGACCCCATCTTTGGAATCCAAGTCTAACAATATGTCTTCTACCTGCTTGAGACATTTCGTGAGATTCAGACGTTGCTAACGGCCATGGCTGAGATTTATGTACGTCACCATCACTACCATTGAAATAGCCCAAATAAACAGGTTTTTGTGACCCTAGGCTATGACCTCTTCGGCCTAGGGGCCCGAACCTCACCAGTCATGTTCCCCCTAAGGGTCCCTACAATGCTAGAAAATTTGGTACTGCTGAGCAATTGCCCTTTGAAAAGATGTGAGATTTTGGAACTGTAAATAGGAGGCCCAATGAAAGCCTATGGGGGATTTTACCAATTTTGGACCCCTGTAACTCTGGTTTGCAGACATGTAGGGACCCCATCTTTGGAATCCAAGTCTAACAATATGTCTTCTACCTGCATGAGACATTTCGTGAAATTCAGACGTTGCTAACGGCCATGGCTGAGATTTATGTACGTCACCATCACTACCATTGAAATAGCCCAAATAAACAGGTTTTTTTGACCCTAGGCTATGACCTCTTCGGCCTAGGGGCCCGAAACTCACCAGTCATGTTCCCCCTAAGGGTCCCTACAATGCTAGAAAATTTGGTACTGCTGAGCCATTGTCCTTTGAAAAGATGTGAGATTTTGGAAAGTGAAATAGGGAGGCAATGAAATCCTATGGGGGATTTTACCAATTTTGGACCCCTGTAACTCTGGTTTGCAGAGATGTAGGGACCCCATCTTTGGAATCCAAGTCTAACAATATGTCTTCTACCTGCATGAGACATTTCGTGAAATTCAGACGTTGCTAACGGCCATGGCTGAGATTTATGTACGTCACCATCACTACCATTGAAATAGCCCAAATAAACAGGTTTTTGTGACCCTAGGCTATGACCTCTTCGGCCTAGGGGCCCGAAACTCACCAGTCATGTTCCCCCTAAGGGTCCCTACAATGCTAGAAAATTTGGTACTGCTGAGCCATTGCCCTTTGAAAAGATGTGAGATTTTGGAAAGTGAAATAGGGAGGCAATGAAAGCCTATGGGGGATTTTACAAATTTTGGACCCCTGTAACTCTGGTTTGCAGAGATGTAGGGACCCCATCTTTGGAATCCAAGTCTAACAATATGTCTTCTACCTGCATGAGACATTTCGTGAGATTCAGACGTTGCTAACGGCCATGGCTGAGATTTATGTACGTCACCATCACTACCATTGAAATAGCCCAAATAAACAGGTTTTTGTGACCCTAGGCTATGACCTCTTCGGCCTAGGGGCCCGAAACTCACCAGTCATGTTCCCCCTAAGGGTCCCTACAATGCTAGAAAATTTGGTACTGCTGAGCCATTGCCCTTTGAAAAGATGTGAGATTTTGGAAAGTGAAATAGGGAGGCAATGAAATCCTATGGGGGATTTTACCAATTTTGGACCCCTGTAACTCTGGTTTGCAGAGATGTAGGGACCCCATCTTTGGAATCCAAGTCTAACAATATGTCTTCTACCTGCATGAGACATTTCGTGAGATTCAGACGTTGCTAACGGCCATGGCTGAGATTTATGTACGTCACCATCACTACCATTGAAATAGCCCAAATAAACAGGTTTTTGTGACCCTAGGCTATGACCTCTTCGGCCTAGGGGCCCGAAACTCACCAGTCATGTTCCCCTTAAGGGTCCCTACAATGCTAGAAAATTTGCCACTGCTGAGCAATTGCCCTTTGAAAAGATGTGAGATTTTGGAACTGTAAATAGGAGGCCCAATGAAAGCCTATAGGGGATTTTACCAAATTTGGAGCCCTGTAACTCTGGTTTGCAGAGATGTAGGGAACCCATCTTTGGAGCCCAAGTCTAACAATATTTCTTCTACCTGCATGAGACATTTCGTGAGATTCAGACATTGCTAACAGCCATTGCTGCGATTTATGTACGTCAGACTCGCCACCATTGAAATTGCCCAAATAAACAGGTTTTTGTGACCCTAGGCTATGACCTCTTCGGCCTAGGACTGCATTGAACGCGACCCACGCATTGTGCGCATTTTGGACAACACCAATTACTGGGTTTATACCCTTCTGGATCCACGGTACAAACACAATGTTCCAAAACTGCTTGAAGAAAGAGCCAGACAGGTCAAAATGGAAGAATACCAGCAGGCCCTTGTGGAGACTTTAGAGAGGAGATTGACATCCTCCCCCTCCTCTAGCCAGTTGTACGCCGACAGACTGACTTCCGAAAACCCAGGACGACCAGGAGGGCAGCAAACAACACAAGCCGCAGCTAGTGCCCAAAAGCGAATTGTATCGGCAGTGTCCTTGGAGTGGGAAAATTTTCTGACACCCATGCAGCAGCACACAGAACAGCAAGCGTGCAGATCCACCTCCAACACCGATCACCTGGAGAAGATGGTCAAGGACTACATGTCAGATGGCATAGCTGTGTTGAACAATCCATCTGCACCCTTCAACTATTGGGTATCGAAGCTAGACACCTGGCACAAACTGGCAATGTACGCAATAGAGGTGCTGGCTTGCCCGGCAGCCAGCGTTATGTCGGAACGCTGTTTCAGTGCTGCCGGAGGCATCGTCACAGATCGGCGGCGTATCCGCCTCTCCACAGAAAATGCAGACCGTCTGACTCAAATTAAAATGAATCAATCCTGGATTGGAAACGACTACGCAACACTCCCGGACCCCAACCAAGTAACATGAACAATGAACATCTGTGATGGGTTAGCGTTTCCGGTCCCTGTTTATTGAACCTCTCATCTGTATTACATTTATGACTGCATGGCGACAAAATGCAAATTGCTATCCGCACGCTTCTTGTCCTCATGCAAGGCCTGGGTTGTTGTGTCTCAAAGCGTGGCCTTCTCCTCCTGCGCCACCCTCCTCCTGTTCCATCACGTGTGCTGCTGCTGGGTTAGCGTTACCGGTCCCTTTTCCTGGAACCTCTTATATGTATTACATTTATGACTGCATGCCGACAAAAAGCATGTTACCTGTGCAAAGAAAACAGACATTTCCCGCATTTAAAAGACAGTTTTCCCTTTGAAACTTTAAAATCGATTTTCTCAAAAACTATAAGCTCTTTTTGCTAAAAAATTTTTTGTCTTGTACCCACTCCCGAGGTGCACATACCCTGTAAATTTGGGGTATGTAGCATATAAGGAGGCTTTACAAAGCACGAAAGTTCGGGTCCCCATTGACTTCCATTATGTTCGGAGTTCGGCTCGAACACCCGAACATCGCGGCCATGTTCGGCCCGAACCCGAACATCTAGATGTTCGCCCAACACTACACGTGACCCGTTCGGCCAATCACAGCGCTAGCCGAACGTTCGGGTAACGTTCGGCCATGCGCTCTTAGTTCGGCCATATGGCCGAACAGTTTGGCCGAACACCATCAGGTGTTCGGCCGAACTCGAACATCACCCGAACAGGGTGATGTTCTGCAAAACCCGAACAGTGGCGAACACTGTTCGCCCAACACTAGTTACTACCAATGTTTAGTCCGTCGGCATGGCAACCCTCACGCTTCTTACGCGGAAGACTTTGTATAGGGTTGGCATAGCAACCGGCACCTTGGCCAGGATACTATACGTGGGCGCGCGATCCGTCTCTTATATACGGAATAGCACTACATCATTAGCTCCACTCTTGCTGGCACTTCCGTATCAAGTGACATCAAAGTGTATATACAGAAGCCAGCTCATTGGTAAATGTAGACGTGGGTCCTCTACGCACACATGGGAGATACTGCAACACTGGTACTAGCCTACATTGATATAATCAATGGGAGTCGATCTTTGAGGTAGAACTTGATAAGATACAAAATCATATACAGTGTACATTAGATATATAGCCTCTATAGGTCATCCTTACCATCAGCTACCTCATATCACAAATATATATGCATATAGATGTAAACACACCGGGGACAGTGTTGGCAAAACGTGGTTAGTGATTGTTGATGAGCAAATTGTTCTCTTACAAAGGAGAGATACATATTGCTCACATGTACACTGACATATAGTACTGACACATCTGTTAAGGACTAAGAATATATCTATCATCATGACAGATAATACAATTATAGCAAACTGCGCCCACTGGTTTTGACTTCATATACTATGTTGAGTTTCAGAGTGTTCGCTATCTATCAAGTCCACTTTAAAGTCTATTGTAATTTTACTGAGACAGCGCTCCTCTTGTTGTAGTGTGCCACCTGTGAATCAAGAAAAACTGCACATAGTGTATTACTGATAAATTAACATCATACTGGGACACCCAAAAAATGTGCGGTATGTGCTCCGTCAGTGCTCCACTGCAAGTGCCAATAATCCACAGGATCCCTTAAAAGATGTACGCTCACCAAACGTAGACCACCTCAAATCCAGGTGGGTCTAAAGCTTGGGTTCAACAACCAACGACTCAGCAACAGATGAAATCCAAAGGTTTTAATTCCAATACCTCATAAAAAAGTAAAATCAAACATAGCATAAAATCTTTGACATAAAATCAATTGCCCTGCGCTCAATTGCGCACTCACGTCATCCAAGTTTAACAAGCGCCTATCGGGTCCAATACCCAGCGGTGTTCCTTCCGTTGCGGCTGACGGCGTCCCGTGCCCGCTAAGATTCCTCCGCCGTGTACTACAACCTCCCTCCGAGCAGTATGCTCCTTCCTCCTTGTGACGTCAGACGCTCCTGGCTCCGCCTTACGCGTTTCGTCCCTGCGGACTCATCAGAGGCTGACGTCACAGGAGCGGCCGACGTCTTAAATACCATTATTTCCTGGTTTGTTTGGAACGCATCCCGTCGCGGCCATGTTTACGCCTGAGACGCATCACATGGCCCCATGCGTCATCGCGACCCTAAGGTCGCGTTGCACTGACGCTTTCATAATTTTCAAATGGGCTACAATAATACTTCCATCTAGTGGGCAATATTGAAACTACTCCCAATTTCTAAATTTCATCTAGATTTCCACATCCATAAGGTTAAATCATAAATAATGAGTTTCATTATCCTTACATCATTAAAAGATCCAATTCTCCTACACTCCATTTTATCTATAAATCATCTGTGTGAGTATATGAAAGCATCAGTGTTGACCCGTACCACCACTGGTCATTGTACCACCTTATATTTATCAACCTTTTATAGCTTAACAAAAACATCAAGACCCTAATTGTTTATTTGGGCCCAAAATCTCACACATCTTACAATACATTTATAACCTCTGTGCGTCCCAAATTTAGGCCCCCATTTACATTCTATCTACCCAACCGGGCATTGTATGGGGGGAGAATCCTGTGAACCCCCATATTCATACCTTGTTACCAACCAGGGTCCTAACCCCTTCGTCTATGTGTCCCCTGTAGCTTTACCAAGGGTTATTCCCAAATGTGCATAAATGGTCCCAGGATTCTCAACACACTATCAGTTCATACTATCAGTTTATAATACCTTCACCCCTCCCCCTCAATTTTTACTTAATGACCCCTAGAGTTTGTGTTTTAGCCCCAAGTGGAGGCCCCAATAACAATGTGGAGTAGATTTATAGATGACCTGTTTTTTGTATGGAGAGGATCAGAAGAGGAACTGTTAAAGTTCTGTGAAAAAGCAAACAACCATTGGGACCCAATTAAAATCACTTTTAATCAATCCCTGGAGCAGGTGGAATTCCTTGACTTGGTAATTAAAAAGGAGGGCAATATGTTAAACACAAAAACCTACTTTAAACCAACGGACAAAAATGGATATATTCCACTCAGTAGCTGCCACCACAAAAAATGGTTAGGGAACATACCCAAAGGACAACTAATGCGGATTAGGAGAAATTGCTCCAGGATGGAGGATTTTGAAGAACAGAGTGAGGTATTAGTAAAAAGATTTGTGGAAAAAGGATATAAAGAAAGTATGATGAAAACACAGGCCAATATGGTGGCAGCAATGGAAAGAGTCCAATTATTGGAGAATAAGGAAACCAATGCACCGCAAAAAAATAGGGAATATGACATTTTATTGGATTACAACAGTCAGTATGAGGATGTGGAAAAAATCATCAAAAAACATTGGAATATCTTACAACTTGATGGTACTTTAAAAAATGTAATACCACAGAGGCCTGGATTTATATACAAAAAAGCCCCCAACCTCAAATCCAAATTGGTATCAAGCTGTATAGAACCACCTCAGGTAAATGCAGCAGATATGCTGGGACAAACGGGTTTCTTTCCCTGCCGAGGCTGCAGGGGCTGTAGAGAAGCATGTCCCCAGAGGGGAAGTCAATTTACAGCGAGCAATACTGGCCAGAAGGTTACAAAAAGACAATGCATTACATGTAATACTAAGGGGGTAATATACTTGTTAAAATGCCCTTGTAATCTGGAATATATTGGCCGAACCACCCGGAAATTACACGAGAGAATTAGAGAACATGTGGCCAACATCATAAAGGGCCTGGCTACACATAATGTATCTAACCACTTCCGCTTATATCATAACCGTGACCCCAGCAAGATGATCTTCATGGGGATAGAAGCCCATATAAAAAAATGGAGAGGGTCAAGTAGGGTTAGGGATATCTCCCAGGCAGAGGGCAGGTGGATTTTCAATCTTAAAACTATGACCCCAAGGGGGCTTAATGTGGAGTTTGATCTCAATTGTTTCATTACAAATGATCTTTAGGAATATTGTACTTAAAGCAGTGAATTGTCAGGGGGGGCCTCCACTTGGGGCTAAAACACAAACTCTAGGGGTCATTAAGTAAAAATTGAGGGGGAGGGGTGAAGGTATTATAAACTGATAGTATGAACTGATAGTGTGTTGAGAATCCTGGGACCATTTATGCACATTTGGGAATAACCCTTGGTAAAGCTACAGGGGACACATAGACGAAGGGGTTAGGACCCTGGTTGGTAACAAGGTATGAATATGGGGGTTCACAGGATTCTCCCCCCATACAATGCCCGGTTGGGTAGATAGAATGTAAATGGGGGCCTAAATTTGGGACGCACAGAGGTTATAAATGTATTGTAAGATGTGTGAGATTTTGGGCCCAAATAAACAATTAGGGTCTTGATGTTTTTATTAAGCTATAAAAGGTTGATAAATATAAGGTGGTACAATGACCAGTGGTGGTACGGGTCAACACTGATGCTTTCATATACTCACACAGATGATTTATAGATAAAATGGAGTGTAGGAGAATTGGATCTTTTAATGATGTAAGGATAATGAAACTCATTATTTATGATTTAACCTTATGGATGTGGAAATCTAGATGAAATTTAGAAATTGGGAGTAGTTTCAATATTGCCCACTAGATGGAAGTATTATTGTAGCCCATTTGAAAATTATGAAAGCGTCAGTGCAACGCGACCTTAGGGTCGCGATGACGCATGGGGCCATGTGATGCGTCTCAGGCGTAAACATGGCCGCGACGGGATGCGTTCCAAACAAACCAGGAAATAATGGTATTTAAGACGTCGGCCGCTCCTGTGACGTCAGCCTCTGATGAGTCCGCAGGGACGAAACGCGTAAGGCGGAGCCAGGAGCGTCTGAGGTCACAAGGAGGAAGGAGCATACTGCTCGGAGGGAGGTTGTAGTACACGGCGGAGGAATCTTAGCGGGCACGGGACGCCGTCAGCCGCAACGGAAGGAACACCGCTGGGTATTGGACCCGATAGGCGCTTGTTAAACTTGGATGACGTGAGTGCGCAATTGAGCGCAGGGCAATTGATTTTATGTCAAAGATTTTATGCTATGTTTGATTTTACTTTTTTATGAGGTATTGGAATTAAAACCTTTGGATTTCATCTGTTGCTGAGTCGTTGGTTGTTGAACCCAAGCTTTAGACCCACCTGGATTTGAGGTGGTCTACGTTTGGTGAGCGTACATCTTTTAAGGGATCCTGTGGATTATTGGCACTTGCAGTGGAGCACTGACGGAGCACATACCGCACATTTTTTGGGTGTCCCAGTATGATGTTAATTTATCAGTAATACACTGTGTGCAGTTTTTCTTGATTCACAGGTGGCACACTACAACAAGAGGAGCGCTGTCTCAGTAAAATTACAAAAAATTACAATATCATCATGACAGATCGAGTATTTACATTGATAGATTATAGTCACAGGAAACATGCTAGATTGAAGTCCTCATTTAATCCGTTGGGTGCAATTGTATCCAAACGGAAGATCCACTGTGACTCCAGTTGTGTCAATTTTTTATCCATGTTGCCCCCTCTTAAGTGTTTTTTCCAACTCTGAATACCCCAGAACGATAAATCAAATCTAGATTGGGGATGAAATTGGTTCATATGTCTGGAAATGGGGGTATCATTTTTATGCTTAATATCACCAATGTGCTCCAGCAATCGCTCCTTTAATGCTCTAGTGGTCTTGCCCACATACCACAGATTACACTTACACGAGGCGCCATATACTACAAATTTCGTATCGCATGTAATAAAAGACCGTATTTCATAACGTCTTCCATTTTTTGGGGTGGTGAATTCTTTTCACAGTGGATCTTCCGTTTGGATACAATTGCACCCAACGGATTGAATGAGGACTTCAATCTAGCATGTTTCCTGTGACTATAATCTATCAATGTAAATACTCGATCTGTCATGATAATAGATATATGTGATGATCCGCTCAGCTGGCTGCACAGGCAGACAGCTGTTTGTCCATTCCTCTAGTCTGTGGGCTGCAGGTCTCTGGAACAGAGACCTGTCTTTCCATTGCAAGTTTCTGGTCTGTTCTCTTGCTGGGGAATTTGCATACATTCGTTATGCAAATCCCCTACCTGCCTTCTTTGATGACTGGCACTATAAGAGCTTTATGTTTCCCAGAAGGCTTGGCTGGTCATTTCCCTTCCATGGTCTGTTCCTGATGGACACTGCTGGAGTGTCAGCCATTGCTATCTAGTATAGTTAATTCCTGGGGGTTGCTTTAGGCTCCCCTTCTAGCCCAGTCAGGTTGTATTATCTGTATTGCCTGTTCTGTCTTGTCTTGCCTGTTGCCATTGTCCTGTCCCAATGGTGGTCGACAGGAAATGGTTCTGATCTCTGTTCTTGAAGTATAGCTGGTGCAGCGGTTGCTACCAGCTATCTCTTCTGTTCTGTCTCCTGGGATCGCGCTAGCTACTTTTCGCTAGCGCTGGGGATCCTTCTGTTCTGTCTTCTGGGATCGCGCTAGCCACTTATCGCTAGCGCTGGGGATCCTTCTTTTCTGCTACTCTGTACCTGGATCGCGCTAGCCACTTTTCGCTAGTGCTGTGGATCCTATCTCTCGCTTGTCCCTGTTTTCGTGTGTCTGTCTTGTCTGGTACGCTTGCTGGAGGCTCGGTGAGGTAACCGTTAAGCAAGCGCTCGCGTCCTCTGTTTCATGTTTGTCTGTTAATGGTTAGTTAGGCGTGCTTGTCTCTATTGTGCTTATCACGTGGAGACCGCGCATAACCGCGTGCACTGTTGCGAATGAGTGCGGTGTTCGTGGTTAGCTAGCGTTTATTTTCCGTATCTTCTCATTGTATTATTTGCTGTGCCTTTGCTATCCTCGTATTCTATTCTGATCTGCCTTGTGTCACGTCTGGCGATCGCACCTCTCGCGATCGCGTTCCTGTTTCATATCTGCTGTTGTGTGTGTGCGGTCGCGGGGTGGCGACTGGATTGGCGCACACACATACAACCTGTCCCTTTGCTCGTTCTCATTCGCAATCGCCTCTCTTGCGATTGCGTTCTGCGCTTCGTACAATTCCTGTCTGGCATTTGTGGAGGTACAGAGGATTGGTTCCTCTGGACTCCCCAGCACCATCTGCTGACAGGAATTTCCCTCTACAGGTGCGTAGCTGGGTGTCCTCAAATATACGGTTGTGGAGGAAATCCGCCACGTCAGCGCACGTCTGGTGCGCTGACCGCGAATTCGATTCCACAATCGTTACAATATATTCTTAGTCCTTAACAGATGTGTCAGTACTATATGTCACTGTATATGATTTTGTATCTTATCAAGTTCTACCTCAAAGATCGACTCCCATTGATTATATCAATGTAGGCTAGTACCAGTGTTGCAGTATCTCCCATGTGTGCGTAGAGGACCCACGTCTACATTTACCAATGAGCTGGCTTCTGTATATACTTTGATGTCACTTGATACGGAAGTGCCAGCAAGAGTGGAGCTAATGATGTAGTGCTATTCCGTATATAAGAGACGGATCGCGCGCCCACGTATAGTATCCTGGCCAAGGTGCCGGTTGCTATGCCAACCCTATACAAAGTCTTCCGCGTAAGAAGCGTGAGGGTTGCCATGCCGACGGACTAAACATTGGTAGTAACGTCACAGACTAGGCCGGATGTGACGATCCCGGAAGTGACGCGTACGCCGCATCACACGCTATAGCGGTGTATATACATCCAGTATGCAGGGTCTTATGCGCATGGCACTGCATAGAAGAGTCTCATACGGAGAACCCTGCAACAGGTATCAAATATCCCTAATTACCACGCCCCTACTTGGCGGAAGCCCTCCCTCCTCATGTATATAAACCAGTGCCTTAAACGGCACTTTAGCTCTGACTGGGGCTATTTGCTGGGGGATATGCTACTGGTGGGGGGTGCACTTTGTAAATAATAATGCTACTGTAAATATGTATAGTCACTCTTTGAAAAAGCCATGAGGTGAAACATGTCAGAGTAACATATTGCATCACTTTTGTAAATAAGCACTAATCACTGTATATACCCTTTGCAACCTATACTGGCCAGGCTGTGCTATACCTTATGACAGCTCCAAACGAGGTTTATTTATTCTCATTGGTACGCGTCTTAGCATTGCCTGCTCAGCTGGTAGGGTACTTATGTGACCGCTGTGTGGAATAGCTACACCACATTCTAGATAGACATTCAGTCTGTGGGGGATAAGCGAGGACCTCCACATTATTAGTGGTCATTGTTGTATTTGCCAACACCCTACTACAAATATTGTGTACCCATGTGCCTGTTTTTAAATAAATAAAAGTATTAATATTATGTGCAGGTTATACACCTGTATTTATGTGTACCTATAGGGCCTGTCCTTAGGGACTAAGTGTTTGCTGTTTTATTCCCTGGTATAACCTCTCGGTTAGTGTGTGATAATTAGCATATGACTAGGAATCTGGGCCTTAAAGTGAACCGAGCACCTTTTTTATCATTCAGGACACTTCTATAACACATGAAAAATGCATGCCGACAATCTGTTTCATTATTAAAATAAACTTTCATTTTACCTTGTATTTTACATTCAAAGTAGATTAATTACCCTGTTTCAGCAGGGCTGCCCGGCCGTCCCCGGCCGCAGAGCTTTCAGGTCCCTAATTGTTTTATTGGGCTAATTACCAAGAGGTAAACAATGCTATTAGACAACAAAGGGGGTTAGTAATTAGGGACGTTTCTTCAAAGACTGAGTTTGTGTCAATGTGTCAAGATAGCATCTCTGACTTCTGTAAATAAGGAATGTGAGAAGGGGAGGGGGGAACATGGCAGCTTCTATGCCAGGAGAGATTCCATTGAAAGAGAATGGGCTCAGTTCCCTTTAACAGAGGTGTCAATTGCTCAGCATATGGCTGCCTGAAAGGAAGCCAGCCAGCTAGCTCCCCAGCTGGCCTGGACGAGCTAGCCAGTGCGGCACCGCTAGGAGCAGATTCAGATGCATGTGTTATATGATTTTTTGCATATTTACGGAATACCGTACATAGGATAGTTATGAGAGCGGTATCATTGGATTTGTAGAGTCGTGCTGAATCTCTTGATACCAGTCTAGAGTGGCAAGGGGCCCCTACAACCAAGTTATTAAACTTCTCAGGAACTGGACCCTATACCCTAATCAAGTCTGATGTCATAGTAATTGTCCTCATCTTAAGAATATTAATCTGTTATCAGCGCCAATGTGGCATTTATTGGTTTTGACAATTACAGCATAAAGAGGTGGCGCTACTAGGGAATCACACCTCACATCAGACTCTGCAAATTTGTTCACTAAGGTTGCACCAGTCTCTGCTATTCAATGCAATATAACAAAAGATCTATGATGGCAGCTAGATCACAGTATCGCAGCATTCAATGCAATGTAACAACAGTCTATGATTGGCAACTTGATCGCGGCATCTCCATCAATATTTCATTCTCCTATGGATAGATAAGTAGCCTCCACCACACCCTTTGTGCCAGACTCACCGTCTGCTGAGACCCCTACTCGGTTCAAATAGCGCTTTGGGACCGTTACCAGGTCGTCCCCCACCACTCTGGCATATGTTTGGCTCACACTCGTCTGGCTCACCAGCAGGTCATTTATCTTCCTTGATTATATTGTTGCTTTCCCAGACCCTCAATCAAAAAGGCCTCTCATAGTGTAAAACTGTTAGGCATTTATTAACTTATAAAAAGAGTTTACACTCACATGTTCCAAGATTAAAACAGGCACAGAGTTTTGCTTGAGGCGGGCTCTCCCCCGCTATGTTGGCCGCAGGCAGGCTGATCCTTGTATTCCCTCCGTGTGTTACACCGCTGGTGCGCGCTCCCCTCGTCTACACTCCACGTTGGACGCCTGCCTCTTAGTATCCACTTCCTGCTCGCGTGGTTAGGCTCCGCATGTCTTTTATCAAAGACATGTAGCACAATAAATTTGGACAAAAACTTGTATAGACATTTTACTTTATTTGAAAAATTTAACCACAGAAAGTTAAAAATATAATTTTTTTTGACAATTCCTGTCTTTTTTTTTATAAATATAATAAAAACTAAAAATTGCAGCAGCAATCAAATAGCATCAAAAAAGCTGTATTAGTGAGTAAATTATATTTATTATTATTATTATTTATAAAACGCCAACATATTCTGTGGCGCTGTACAATGTAAGAAAACAAAGAAGGGATACATAATGATACAGACAATGATATACATCAAATATGAAAACTGATACAAGATACAGCACTGCTGATTACAATTTGATTTAACATGATGACTAAAATTTATAAATGTCTAACAGTGTGCAAGCAGTTAAATTAATAACAGTCCATGACACAAAAGGGTGAGAGCCCTGCCCTTGCGAGCTTACAATGTAAAGGAATGGGGTGGAAACAAGAGGTGGGGGAAGTATACAGTATATGTACAGGCAGTGCGTAATTAGGTTATTTAGTGGTTGCATGGCCTAAGCTAGAGAATATGCTTGTCGGAAAAGGTGGGTTTTGAGGGAGTGTTTAAAGATTTCAAAGGTGGGAGAGTGGCGGAAGTGTTATGGAAGGGCATTCCAGTGGAGGAGTGAGGCACGTGAGAAGTCTTGTACACGTGAATGTGAGGAGGTAATTGTAGAAGAGGATAGAAGAAGCTCGTGTGCAGATCTGAGATTGCGGTTGGTTTGGCATCTGGAAACTAGTGAGGAGATGTACAGGGGAGAGAGATTGTGGAGAGCTTTGTAGTTTAGGGTTAAGAGTTTGAACTGAATCCTCTCATTAATTGGTAGCCAGTGAAGAGCTTGACAGAGAGGGTCTGCAGAGGAAGAGCGAGAGGAGAGATGAATGAGTCGAGCAGCAGAGTTCAGTACAGAATTGAGCGGTGTTAGTCGGTTAGTTAAAGTCCACCAAGCAATATATTGCAATAATCCAATCGAGATATAATAAGAGCATGTACTAACATTTTGGTTGTGTCATGGGAGAGAAAAGGTCGGATACGTGCTATGTTTTTCAGTTGGAAATGGCAGGAGCTGGTTAGGGAGTTAATGTGAGGAGTAAATGAGAGAGGAGAATCAAATATTACCCCTAAGCACCGTGCTTTGGGAACTGATGTTATAGACGTGTTGTTAACATTTATTGTAATATCAGGCAAAGGGGTGGACAGGGATGGTGGAAAGACTATTAGTTCAGTTTTATTCATATTATACCATGCCATATTTACCAATCATATGGAATGTGAGGACTCACTTGGCCTGTGATGTCGCCCCAATCTCTCCCTCTCTGGAGCCTTAAGACATCTGGTATGGCAAAATGCATATCAAGAGGCTTTTTAGGTATGAGAGTATGGCCCAGTGCACACTGAGCGGTTTTAGGTGCGATCTGTCGGCCGCATCCGCCTGTAAAAACGCTTGGCTAATGTATTTCAATGGATGGTCCACACCAGAGGTTTGAGTTTTTTTCCAGCGTTTCGTAGTGCTGTCAGGATCATGAACGATTCGGATCTTTGATCCGAATCTCTTTTGTGAGTCGAATCATCCGGATCATCAAAATGAACGATTCAGTTCACAAAGGGGGTGGAGCCAGGAGCGGCACGCCCCCCCCCCCCCTCTCAGCGGGCAGGGGGGTCCTGGAAGCAGAGCAGAGATGGATCGCTCAGTTGGAGGGGAGCCAGCCTTGCAGGGACAGGTAGATGAGAGAGGGGACATGGGTGCCACTGCCAGATATGTGTAGAGCACACATACTGGCTGTAATGTGCTGCTCATTTTAGGCTGTCTGTTCGTGCATAGTGAACAAATGGGAACGTTTTGGCTCAGAAGCACAGCTCAGTAACTTTGCAGACAGCATGCTGGGCTAGAATGACAGGGTAGGCACTGTGATTACAGTGCAATATGATCAACCCAAAGAACACCATCCCCACTGTCATACATGGTGGTGGGAACCTAATGCTTTGGCAGCGTTTTTTCAGCCAATGGACCTGGGAACCAAAGCAAACTTTTGTTTTTCTTAGCATTTTAGTAAGGGGTCTTTTAGGACCATTGTAGCCCCTCACACACTCCAATGAGTTTTGGTTCACCATGAGCTTGCTGGTTAATCTGTACCTCTCCGTGTTACAAGCCCTACTCCATAGAGCCAAATTAATCCATGCCATGCACTGATGAGGATCAAACAATCCGAAACAGTCTGTATGCATGTTGGATTATTATGGCTCTGTACAAATTAACAAGCTGACACATCATTGCAGCACTTCTGGAGGCGTGTTTAGCTTCTAAGGGTAACAATGGTTAATTTGCATATATTCAGCAGTGATGCACTGGGAGACATCTCAAGCTCACTCCAACCTGAATTATCGCAAATTCTTTCTGTTTTAAGAAAGCAAACTTTTGTTTTTCTTAGCATTTTAGTAAGGGGGCTTTTAGGACCATTGTAGCCACTCACACACTCCAATGAGTTCTGGTTCACCATGAGCTTGTTGGTTAGTCTGTAATTACAGTATATGGCACCATGAAAAATAAGTAACACATGAGGATTCTCAAAGACATCAGGCAGTCTGCAGATAAACTTGGCCTTGGGTACCAGTGGACATTTCAGCATGACAATGACCCAAAACACACACAGCAAAGGCTGTGAATAAATTAGAGATGGGAAGTTCGGATCTTTTCAATGATCCGGATGATTCGAATCGGATCATTGAAGAGATCCGGATCTTTGATCCGAATCTCGGATCATTTTACTAACGGAAGCATTCGGGGGTGAAATGAACAGCAGGACAGGTCTGTGGACAGGAGAAGGGGAGGGAGTGGACACACAGAGAAGGGGAGAAGATGGACAGAGGGCAGGGAGTGGACAGAGAAGGGAGGAGGGACGAGCAGAGAGCAGAAATGTTTGCACGTAATACCCACATGCTGAAGTCATATGCTTTACATATATTTTACCTATATGCTCATCTGTACACTTTGAAAGAAAAGGTCGCACAGTGAAAGAAAGCATTCCCAGAAGATAAGTGCAGCTGTTTAGTGCCGAGTGCAGGAGGATTATATTGCCTTTCAATCACACTGTCTGCAAAGTTACTGAGCTGTGCTGAGCCAAAATCTTCCAATGTGTTCACTGTGCAGCACTACGGAACAGCCAGCCTATAATGGGCAGCACGTTATAGCCAGTATGTGTGCTCTACACATATCTGGCAGTGGCACCCATGTCCCCTCTCTCTCATCTACCTGTCTCCCTG
Organism: Hyperolius riggenbachi; assembly: GCF_040937935.1. Taxonomy (NCBI): domain Eukaryota; kingdom Metazoa; phylum Chordata; class Amphibia; order Anura; family Hyperoliidae; genus Hyperolius; species Hyperolius riggenbachi. The sequence continues at coordinate 197,994,773 of NC_090651.1, forward strand.
CAAGGCTGCCTCCCTTACAACACCAACAGAGCGATCCATCTCTGCTCTGCTTCCAAGACCCCGCTGCCCGCTGAGAGGGGGCGTGTCGCTCCTGGCCCCGCCCCTTTTGCGATCCGAATCACTCATTTTGATGATTCGGATGATCGACTCATAAAATAGATTCGGATCAAAGATCCGAATCGTTCATGATCCGGACAACACTAGAATAAATGGTTAGCAAACATGGGCAGCACTGTACGTATAGCACCAAGTGGGTTGCCGTTCTCACTGCAGCAATCCCTTGGATCACAGCCTTGATGTGTAGCAACTGGTCTACCTTGCTCCAAATTTGTACGGCAGAAAAAAAAAGTTTTGACTACGAAAACTGCTCCTGCGGCACTAAATCTCTCTTTGGTGTGGCTCAGGTTCAATCAACGCTGGCCAGTGCCACACAAACATTCTCTCAGTCAGCGAAAGCTTCACGCCTCACCTCCCCCTCACTACGTCACTTTAGAGCCCTCCACTCTGGCAGTCGCACACGACCTGGCCCTGCCTCCGGCGCGTCACTTCCGGCCGCACACAAGGGGGAAGATGGCGGCGCCCTGTAATTCGGAGCTTCCGTCCGAGGCTTCGTCCTGCCTGAAAATACCGAAGAACGAGCTTATGTCCCCGGCGTCCCCCGGCCTGAAAATACCGAAGAACGAGCTTATGTCCCCGGCGTCCCCCGGCTTGAGTGACGGCAACCGCTCAGTATCTAACCCGTCCACTCCCAACTGCTCCTCTCCCCTGACCGCCGGCGCTGGCCTTCCCGCCCCCTCTTACTCCACCGCCGCTTGCAGAGGCATGTCCTGGACACCTGCCGAAACAAACGCTCTCATCGCAGTGTGGGGCAACGAGAGGCTGGTGGAGGCTCGCTACCAGCAGCTTGAGGGCGCAGGCACAATCTTCGGCACTAAATCCCCCGGACCAGCTATGTACGACAGGGTGTCCCGGGCCTTGGCCGAGCTGGGCTACGAAAGGACTCCCAGCCAGTGCCGGGAGAGGATGAAGGTAACGCCCCTCCCCCCCCACATGTCGTGCAGGGGCTCTCAAATTGTACTCCATACTCTGCCTACTCTCAATTATTTGTATCCAACCCTCATAACAATGCTACATACTTTTCACCCATTTACTATGAATGACCTACCTGCCCATCATAATACAAAGTGTGATGGGCATTGGTCCAGCCTGTGCTGGAAGAGGATAAAGGTAATTTCATGACACTATATGCCATGCTGAGCCCCTGTGCATAAACCTGTTGTTGATGTATTGCTGTATACTGTGGGACTCACATTCATCATACTATATCTTCCCATAATCTTTTCTGACCAATAACTTTAATATTAATTTAATGGCATCCTGAGTTCCGACTTATATGGACCATGAGGTCTTCCTGTCAGTGCTGACAGAGGATGAATAACCTCTTCCTCAATAACATTGTGGGGACCTCCATATAACGGCAAACCATATGTGCCACCTTTTAACCTCCACCCATCATGTGCTATACCATATGATTTGTTGCCCTTGCAGGTCTAGGCAATGAGCGGCCCTCAGCCAGTGCTGGAAGAGATTGAAAGTACTACCTCTTCCCTCACTGGGAACTAACAGTTTACTTTGTACTTTGTGTATCCTTTCTCCATACTGCATTTGGTCATCCTCACCCATCATTCTACCAGGGATGAGTTGGAAATTTGACTTAAAGTAGTCATCAAGCTAATTATCCTACCACTCTGATCTACTTACCTGGGGCTTCCTCCAGCCCTTTGTAACTGACTTGCCCCATGTCGCAGCTCTGCTCTCAGCCGCCGGCCCGAGGTCCCCGCACATTGTCTTGCAAGGCCATCCTCTACTGCGCCTGCATGAGCGCCGCTGTCAATCAAGTCCACATTGTTTAGAATGTACTGTGCAGATGCAGAACTACCCCACCTGTGCAGTAGTCTGGACAACGTGGACTTGATTGACAGTGGCGCTCATGCAGGCGCAATAGAGAACTACCTCGAGGTTGCCTTCTGCACTGATGGGGATCCTGGGCCGGCGGCTGAGAGTGGAGCTGCAGCATGGGACATGTCAGCTGCAAGGGGCTGGAGGAAGCCCCAGGTAAGTAGATGGGGGGGGGGGGTAGAGTAATTAGCTTGATGACTCCTTTAACCTCCTTGGTGGTAATCCCAAGCTAGGGTCAGGGCGGTAATGCCAACCTGTGCTTCGGGTAGCCGCCGGAGGCTGTGTGCAGAGCAATGCGTGCAGCAGGCGTTTCTACTTACCTCCAAGGGGAGCTGTCGGCCGCCATTCTTTTTTCTCTCCTTCGGGGCTCTGCTTCCTCCTGGTGAGATCTCACTTTAGAGTTGCAGCGCCACCCAGAGGATGAAGAGATAACTGCAGCACTGGAGCCAGAGAAAGGCATACCTATGAAAACGGCGCCGGTAGACTTGGACGCAGGATACAGCTGTTATATGGCTGATCCCGCTTCTGCACAAGTCCGGACCGTGTTAATTACTATTCCCTCTTCAGGCCGCCATGGATAGTGGGGGGATGATATAATTCGTCTTCCAGCGATTGCTGGAGGCCGAATGATTGTGTTTTTTAAGCAACTTCGGCTCCGTCTTTTGACGGAGCCGACGTTACTCACTGAGCGCCGCTGTAGACCGATTCCTATTATAGTCTATGGCTGCGCCCAAATCTAGCAGCGCTGAAAAGCACTGCTTCGAGAGAAGGGAGTGATTGCTGGAACTGCTGCAGATCTCCCTGGCAGCATGATTTTCTACAGGTTTTGGGGTCTGAAAGGGTGCAAATAAATTGCACCGCTTTTAGACCCTGAAATCTGGAAAGAATCATAAGGCTATGGGGGAACCGATCAGGCAGAAATGAAACCGATCAGATTTGGTATTTTACCTTCTAAATCTGATTAGTGCTTGGCAAAGTTTTTCACCCTAAAATGGTGGAGCTAGTCTACTAGTCTACTACACAGCAGTAAAACCTCAAAGGGAAATTCTGCTTGTGTGATTGGTTGGTGTTTTAACAGTTCTCAAATGACTTTTTATTTATTTTTTTTGCAGTACCACAATGATTGCACCCTCTACAACTTTAAACGACAACTTAAGTGAGAGGTATGTGGGGGCTGCCATATTTATTTCCTTTTAAGCAATACCAGTGGTCTGGCAGCCCTGCAGGTCTGTTTGGCTGTAGTAGTGTCTGAATCACATCAGAAACAAGCATGCAGCTATTTTTGTCAGATTTGACAAGTGGCAAACACCTGATCTACTGCATGCTTGTTCAGGGTCTATGACTAAAAGTATTAGAGGCAGAGGATCAGCAGGGCAACTGGTATTGCTTAAAAGGAAATAAATATGACCACCTATATAGATATACCTCTCACTTCAGTAGGTTGTAATAACTTTGTCCACGCTACTTAGCCAATTACAATGCTACAAGTTGTAGACAGAGCTGTGAGAAATATTATCCTTGACATAGATATATTTAAAGCGGAATATAACCCTGCATTTCAACTTTGCTCTAAAACATTATTTACAGTATATTATATGCAACCAGCATTTTTTTTTTACTAGACCAGCATTGGAAGGGTTACACACAGCTTTAAAGTTCCTGGAGATTTCTGCAGACGCATCTGAAGCTGACAAAGATACATTTTGTTTACATAAATGTATCTAAAGGCTAGTACACACACCAGCAATTTTGATTGACCAATGATTGCTCAATTTTACCACCTCCATGTAGTATGACCATTTACCTATATAATCTGCATAGAATTGAAAATCTGTTTGGCCCTCATACTACATGGAGGTGGTAAAATCATAGCCGGCGCTACCATAGAGGCAGAGGAGGCAGCTGCCCCAGGGCCCCAGAGTTTGTAGGGGCCCCCAGTGGCTACAAGAGGAAAACATTTTTTTTGAAATTGGCCTTATAGTTTTTGAGAAAATCGATTTTAAAGTTTCAAAGGAAAAAATACACATTTAAAAACCTGCCGACTTTATTGGTTGATAGCAAATTCACCTTAAATGCTAGAAACCCTAAATTTGCAGGATATGTTAAGGAGATCATTAGGAATAAGAGGAAAAAAAACATTTTTCAAAAAGACCTTATAGTTTTTGAGAAAATCGATTTTAAAGTTTTAAAGGAAAAAAGTATACTTTTAAATGCGGTAAATGTCACTTTTAGTAGCAAACCTAACGGTAGTGTAATTTTACATGCATCAAATGAAAGCGCAATAAATTTCCTGACGGGGTTTCCAGGGGGTCTATATGCAGCCGCAGCGCTTTGGCCAGGGATCGCTATACAGCCGCAATATGGCTGTATGAAGATCCCTGGCATTTTTTTCTATTTACCCCCCAAAAAAAATTATGTTTAGAGTGTGGGAATTAAAAAAAAAATAAAAAAATTATGTGGGGTCCCCCCTCCTGAAACTTTTTAACCCCTTGTCCCCCATGCAGGCTGGGATAGCCAGAATGTGGAGCTCCGACCGATTGGGAGTGACTTCACACCCTGACTATACCAGCTGCAAAAAAGGTATGCCGATTTTTGTTCCGGGGTATATGTTGGGGGGGCCCCCTAGGTTTATTTTGCCCTGGGGCCCCATTGTTGCTTAAACCGGCCCTGGGTAAAATTGAGCAATCATTGGTCAATCAAAATTGCTAGTGTGTACTAGCCTTAAGTGTTGAATGTGACTCACTCTCTCAGGAGCTGGAGGACAGCCAAAGAGTGTGTAACATTTCTCAATCGATACATATAACTATATAGAATGTAACAATCTGAACCTCTGCATATCTCTCCTGAAACCTTAAACCTTTGTGTTTAACCTTTCCAATGCTGGTCTAGTAAAAAAAAAAAAAAATGCTTTTTGCATATAATATGCTGTAAATAATGTTTTAGAGCAAAGTTAAAAATGCAGGGTTATATTCCACTGTAAAAGTAGTTTATGGTAATTGTTTTCAAACAATTTCCAAGCATTTACTTTTGCCTTCGAAGGAGTTAAACACCACCACCAACTGAGTATTTTATATGGGATTTCATTTTCTAACATTTTAAATTTGCTATATATGAATAACTGTATCAAGCTGGAGAACCCCCTGGTCCTATCAGAAGTACTCCTTGGGGTATGTGTACTTCACGTTGAGTAGACTTACACCACAATAGTTGCTGTTTAAAGCAGACCTGAACTCAGAGGGCTCGTTTCCACTATTGCGGTGCAGAATCGCCTGGATTCCACCGCTGTTGAAATTGCATGAAATAGCATGCGGATGCGAATTTTTGCGCGTTTTTTGCCGCGAATTCGCATGCGGATTCGCATAGGTGAGGGTATATGCGAATTTAACCATGTCACTGCCTGTTTGAAGTTACATTGGTACCTATGCGAATTCGCATGCGAATTCGCATGAAAATTCGCATACCATAGCCGCATGCGAATTTCCTATTAAATACATTAGCGGCGATTCGCATGCATTCCACTCGCAGGCGAATTCGTTGGCTCTTTTGTGCGTTTTTTTACCGCTGAAAAAAACGCACCTCAACAACGCTACAGTGGAAACAGGCCCATCCACTTGCATTACATGTGCGAATCCGCATGCGTTGGACGCATGCGGATTCGCGATAGTGGAAACGAGCCCAGAAAGTCCTCTCTGCTGTAAAAGATACATAACAGCATAACTTTTAAACCAAGAATATTTTTGTTACGGCTGATATAAATCCTAAAATAAATCTGCACTGTTTCTACCTCCTGATTCATGGAAGCAGACCTATTGTTTACAGCCTGTGCTTTCAAATGGGCTTATCTGCCATAGGCAGTTATGTGACACAGGGGAGGGATCAAATTACAACTAGTGGTTAGACACAAATGAGGGGAATTAGACAGGCTAAACTCTCTAAATACATACAGGGTGCATTTCTCTGTTTTCCCTTTGTCCAGTGCAAGAGTTCAGGTCCACTTTAACCACTTAAGGACCACAGTCTTTTCGCCCCTTAAGGACCAGAGCCTTTTTCTCCATTCAGACCACTGCAGCTTTCACGGTTTATTGCTCGGTCATACAACCTACCACCTAAAGGAATTTTACCTCCTTTTCTTGTCACTAATACAGCTTTCTTTTGCTGCTATTTGATTGCTGCTGCGAGTTTTAGTTTTTATTATATTCATCAAAAAAGACATGAATTTTGGCAAAAAAATGACTTTTTTAACCACCCTGGCGTTCTGATTAAATCGCCAGGGTGGCTGCGGGAGGGTTTTTTTTAAATTAAAAAAAAACTATTTCATGCAGCCAACTGAAAGTTGGCTGCATGAAAGCCCACTAGAGGGCGCTCCGGAGGCGTTCTTCCGATCGCCTCCGGCGCCCAGAATAAACAAGGAAGGCCGCAATGAGCGGCCTTCCTTGTTTTGCTTACATCGTCGCCATAGCGACGAGCGGAGTGACGTCATGGACGTCAGCCGACGTCCTGACGTCTGCCGCCTCCGATCCAGCCCTTAGCGCTGGCCGGAACTTTTTGTTCCGGCTACGCTGGGCTCAGGCGGCTGGGGGGACCCTCTTTCGCCGCTGCTCGTGGCGGATCGCCGCAGAGCGGCGCCGATCGGGCAGCACACGCGGCTGGCAAAGTGCCGGCTGCGTGTGCTGCTCTTTATTTCATGAAAATCGGCCCAGCAGGGCCTGAGCGGCAGCCTCCGGCGGTGATGGACGAGCTGAGCTCGTCCATACCGCCCAGCTGGTTAACTTGCTGTGCTGACATTTTTTCAAATAAAGTAAAATTTCCTATACATTTGAGCGCGAAAGTTATTCTGCTACATGTCTTTGATAAAAAAAAAAAAAACATTCAGTGTATATTTATTGGATTGGGTAAAAGTTATAGCGTTTACAAACTATGGTGCCAAAAGTGAATTTTCCCACTTTCAAGCATCTCTGACTTTTCTGCGCACCTGTCAGGTTTCATGAGGGGCTAAAATTCCAGGATAGTACAAATACCCCCCAAATGACCCCATTTTGGAAAGAAGACATCCCAAAGTATTCAGTGAGAGGCATGGTGAGTTCATAGAAGATTTTATTTTTTGTCACAAGTTAGCGGAAAATGACACTTTCTGACAAAAAAAAGAAAAAAAAAAAGTTTACATTTCTTCTAACTTGCGACAAAAAAAAAATGAAATCTGCCACGGACTCACTATGCTCCTCTCTGAATACCTTGAAGTGTCTACTTTCCAAAATGGGGTCATTTGTGGGGTGTGTTCACTGTCCTGGCATTTTGGGGGGTGCCTAATTGTAAGCACCCCTGTAAAGCCTAAAGATGCTCATTGGACTTTTGGCCCCTTAGCGCAGTTAGGCTGCAAAAAAGTGCCACACATGTGGTATTGCCGTACTCAGGAGAAGTAGTATAATGTGTTTTGGGGTGTATTTTTACACATACCCATGCTGGGTGGGAGAAATATCTCCGTAAATGACAATTGTTTTATTTTTTTTACACACAATTGTCTATTTATAGAGATATTTCTCCCACTCAGCATGGGTATGTGGAAAAATACACCCCAAAACACATTATACTACTTCTCCTGAGTACGGCGATACCACGTGTGGCACTTTTTTGCACCCTAACTGCGCTAAGGGGCCCAAAGTTCAATGAGTACCTTTAGGATTTCACAGGTCATTTTGAGAAATTTCGTTTCAAGACTACTCCTCACGGTTTAGGGCCCCTAAAATGCCAGGACAGTATAGGAACCCCACAAATTACCCCATTTTAGAAAGAAGACACCCCAAGGTATTCCGTTAGGAGGATGGTGAGTTCATAGAAGATTTTTTTTTTTTTTTTTTGTCACAGGTTAGCGGAAATTGATTTTAATTGTTTTTTTTCACAAAGTGTCATTTTCCGCTAACTTGTGACAAAAAATAAAATCTTCTATGAACTCACCATACCCCTAACGGAATACCTTGGGGTGTCTTCTTTCTAAAATGGGGTCATTTGTGGGGTTCCTATACTGCCCTGGCATTTTAGGGGCCCTAAACCGTGAGGAGTAGTCTTGAAACCAAATGTCGCAAAATGACCTGTGAAATCCTAAAGGTACTCATTGGACTTTGGGCCTCTTAGCGCACTTAGGGTGCAAAAAAGTGCCACACATGTGGTACCGCCGTTCTCAGGAGAAGTAGTATAATGTGTTTTGGGGTGTATTTTTACACATACCCATGCTGGGTGGGAGAAATATCTCTGTAAATGACAATTGTTTGATTTTTTTACACACAATTGTCCATTTACAGAGAGATTTCTCCCACCCAGCATGGGTATGTGTAAAAATACACCCCAAAACACAATATACTACTTCTTCTGAGTACGGCGATACCACATGTGTGACACTTTTTTGCAACCTAGGTGCGCTAAGGGGCCTAACGTCCTATTCACAGGTCATTTTGAGGCATTTGGGTTCTAGACTACTGCTCACGGTTTAGGGCCCCTAAAATGCCAGGGCAGTATAGGAACCCCACAAGTGACCCCATTTTAGAAAGAAGACACCCCAAGGTATTCTGTTAGGAGTATGGTGAGTTCATAGAAGATTTTTTTTTTTTTGTCACAAGTTAGCGGAAAATGACACTTTGTGAAAAAAAAACAATACATATCAATTTCCGCTAACTTGTGACAAAAAATAAAATCTTCTATGAACTCATCATACACCTAACAGAATACCTTGGGGTGTTTTCTTTCTAAAATGGGGTCACTTGTGGGGTTCCTATACTGCCCTGGCATTTTACGAGCCCAAAACTGTGAGTAGTCTGGAAACCACATTTCTCAAAATGACTGTTCAGGGGTATAAGCATCTGCAAATTTTGATGACAGGTGGTCTATGAGGGGGCAAATTTTGTGGAACCGGTCATAAGCAGGGTGGCCTCTTAGATGACAGGATGTTTTGGGCCTGATCTGATGGATAGGAGTGCTAGGGGGGTGACAGGAGGTGATTGATGGGTGTCTCAGGGGGCGGTTAGAGGGGAAAATAGATGCAATCAATGCACTGGGGAGGTGATCGGAAGGGGGTCTGAAGGTTTGGCCGAGTGATCAGGAGCCCACACAGGGCAAATTAGGGCCTGATCTGATGGGTAGGTGTGCTAGGGGGTGACAGGAGGTGATTGATGGGTGTCTCAAGGTGTGATTAGAGGGGGAAATAGATGCAAGCAATGCACTGGGGAGGTGATCAGGGCTGGGGTCTGAGGACGTTCTGAGGTGTGGGCGGGTGATTGGGTGCCCGCAAGGGGCAGATTAGGGTCTAATCTGATGGGTAACCGTGACAGGTGGTGATAGGGGGTGATTGATGGGTGATTGATGGGTAATTAGTGGGTGTTTAGAGGAGAGAAGAGATGTAAACACTGCACTTGGGAGGTGATCTGATGTCGGATCTGCGGGCGATCTATTGGTGTGGGTGATCAGATTGTCCGCAAGGGGCAGGTTAGGGGCTGATTGATGGGTGGCAGTGACAGGGGGTGATTGATGGGTGGCAGTGACAGGGGGTGATTGATGGGTGGCAGTGACAGGGGGTGATTGATAGGTGATTGACAGGTGATCAGTGGGTTATTACAGGGAATAACAGATGTAAATATTGCACTGGCGAATTGATAAGGGGGGGTCTGAGTGCAATCTGAGCCTGTGGGCGGGTGATTGGGTGCCCGCAAGGGGCAGATTAGGGTCTAATCTGATGGGTAACAGTGACAGGTGGTGATAGGGGGTGATTGATGGGTAATTAGTGGGTGTTTAGAGGAGAGAAGAGATGTATACACTGCACTTGGGAGGTGATCTGATGTCGGATCTGCGGGCGATCTATTGGTGTGGGTGGGTGATCAGATTGCCCGCAAGGGGCAGGTTAGGGGCTGATTGATGGGTAGCAGTGACAGGGGGTGATTGACGGGTGATTGACGGGTGATCAGGGGGGATAGATGCATACAGTACACGGGGGGGGGGGGGGGTCTGGGGAGAATCTGAGGGGTGGGGGGGGGGGGGGGATAAAAAAAAATAGCGTTGACAGATAGTGACAGGGAGTGATTGATGGGTGATTAGGGGGGTGACTGGGCGCAAACAGTGGTCTGGGGGGTGGGCAGAGGGGGGGGGGTCTGAGGGGTGCTGTGGGCGATCAGGGGGCAGGGGGGGGGGAAATCAGTGTGCTTGGGTGCAGACTAGGGTGGCTGCAGCCTGCCCTGGTGGTCCCTCGGACACTGGGACCACCAGGGCAGGAGGCAGCCAGTATAATAGGCTTTGTATACATTACAAAGCCTATTATACATATGTGCAGCGGCGATCCGGGTGCTAGTAACCCGCCGGCGCTTCCGAACGGCCGGCGGGTTACTACGAGCGGTGGGCGGAGCGTGTCCCCGGCGGCTGATCGCGTCACGAATGACGCGATCGCCGCATAGCCACTCCCGCAGCCGCCCCCGCCGATGGGCGTATTGCGGTCGTTTGGGCCCGGACTTTGCCGCCGCCCATCGGCTGGGGGCGGTCCTCAAGTGGTTAATGTAAGATAAAAGTATTCCTCAGCGCTGAATTTCCCACACTCTGATAAAACCACATGCAGACACCCAGTGCTCAACACAGGGAGAAGTGTCCACCACCATAAATATAAACAAGTAGTCAGGTATTGGTTTCCAAAGGGGGAGTCTATATTATTAATTACATTTATTATAAAAACAAGTATACCGTATATACTCGCATATAAGCCGACCCGCATATAAGCCGACCCCCCAACTTTTCCCTGAAAAAACAGAGAAAAATGATTGACCCCCATATAAGCCGGGGGTAGGAAATGCTGGATTGGTGCAGCCCCCCAGTGTGTCCCAGTATAGCTAGTATAGTGCCCAGTATAGGTAGGTAGTGTCCAGTATAGCTAGTAAAGTGCCCAGTATTGCCAGTATAGTGCCCAGTATAGCCAGTATAGCGCCCAGTATGGGTAGGTAGTGCCTCAGTTTAGCTAGTATAGTGCCCAGTTTAGTTAGTATAGTGCCAAGTTTAGCCAGTATAGTGCCCAGTTTAGCTAGTATAGTGCCCAGTTTAGCCAGTATAGTGCCCAGTTTAGCTAGTATAGTGCCCAGTTTAGCTAGTATAGTGCCCAGTTTAGCCAGTATAGTGCCCAGTTTAGCCAGTATAGTGCCCAGTTTAGCCAGTATAGTGCCCAGTTTAGCCAGTATAGTGCCCAGTTTAGCTAGTATAGTGCCCAGTTTAGCCAGTATAGTGCCCAGTTTAGCCAGTATAGTGCCCAGTTTAGCCAGTATAGTGCCCAGTTTAGCTAGTATAGTGCCCAGTTTAGCCAGTATAGTGCCCAGTTTAGCCAGTATAGTGCCCAGTTTAGTGCCCAGCATAGGTATGTAGTGCTCCGCCCCCCCGCCCCCCGCTGCTGCTATTACCTGTTTAGGAAGCGGCCGCTTCCTAATCCGCGTTCCTCTTCTTAAGTTTCTTCTCAGAGTATCACAGCAGCGCGCCCGGCGCTGCTGCTGTGACGATGTAGAGTGCAGGAAAGAGCGCGGCTCCCTATAGCGGCGATCTGTATCGCCGTTGCCAAGGGAACCGCTCTTTCCTGCCCCCTGCATCGTCACAGCAGCAGCGCCGGGCGCGCTGCTGTGATACTCTGAGAAGACACTTAAGAAGAGGAACGCGGATTAGGAAGCGGCCGCTGCCTAAACAGGTATTAGCAGCGGCGGCCGGGGGGAGCGGGGCGCGGACCACCCACCCACCACTAGACCACCAGGGAAGACTCGCATACAAGCCGACCCCCCAACTTTTGACCCCCATTTTGGGGGTCAAAAATTCGGCTTGTATGCGAGTATATACGGTAATTGTAATAGAATCACTCCCATTGTGGGCAATGCACACTGGACCCTGTTGCATCAGTTTGCATTACACAATAGACACAGTAGGCACCAATAGAGTGCTCTGTGCTGTATGATGATGGTAGGCTGAAACCGGTCTGGAAGGATAAGATCAATCTGACATTTGGTTTACAGCACAGAGCACTTTATTGGTGGCTATTGTGTAATGCGAACTGATACAACAGGGTCCAGTGTGCATGGACCTGCAATGTGAGTGGTTCTATTACAATTTGTTTGTATGATATTTTAATTTAAAAGTATACTCTCCTTTGGAAACCAATACATAACTACTCGTTTAGATTAATGTGGTGGGCGCTTCTCCATGTTTTGAGCGTTGGGTGGCTGCAGGTGTTTTATTAAGAGTGTGGGGAAATCATCGATGAGGAACGCTTATATCATGGTTCTTTGTCAATTGTGGATTGGAATCCACTGGCTGCTTTCTCGTTTGGATTGGCAGTGCATGTGCTTGTATTTTTCTTGCACCTTCCCTGCTGTTTAATGTAGATGTATACAATCATAGTAGCAGCACTCCACAACAGAGGATAAAATAATGCTGGGCATACATGGGTCGATCCAGTGGCCGATTACCCGCTGGATCGACCTCCGCCTCGTCCCCGCATGTGCGCGGATCGGTCCCCGCGGGAGCTCCTAATCAGCTGCTCTATTCCGTGCTATTGTCCGCCGGCGGGGATCGAGCGGGGAATCTATCCGGCAGGTCATCGGACCTGTCGGATATTATCAATCGAGCCATCAGGCTTGATTGATGTGTATGCCCAGCATAAATCCACCAAAACTTAATTATAACGGTTTGCTTGCTTGACGGACCACATCCAATCTCCAGTCATTGAAACCAAAATAATAAGCAGCTCTCTGATCACTGTCCTCTACCGACTGTTATGTTGGCCATACATTATCATTTATTGGATCTGTTTAGTGCCAACATATTACCTAGCGTTATACAATACATAGGATTACAGACAATAACAGGGGTGACTGACAATACAATACAGGTAATAAGCAATAAGATACACAACCCAATACAGGTAGTAATACAATGCCAGATCATACACTGTCCAGTGTTCTCCCCAGACTCTTTTAGCCAGGTGCTCCACCTGGTTAGTTTTGGTGAGCACTCGGCTGTCATCAGCTCACTTCCTCCATTGTAAGCAGAGTTGTGCAGAAAAGCGCCGGCCTTTTATTCTCTCATCACGCCCCACCCAGCTATTTTTTTTTTCATTCCACCGGCTGGGAAAAATTCTAGGGAGAACACTACTGTCTTATGTGCATGAATAAAACGTACGTGTGAAAACTTCATTCCCCTCTCCTCCTCCCCTCAGCCTCTGAAATCTCTGGCTAGTAACCTCCTCCTCCTAGAACCTACTTTAGAGCTGGTGTTGACCTAGGTTTGCCACAGTCACCTAATGATCTGATATGTTAGATCTTTAAGTAGATAAGGGTGTAAAGTTTGTTGTTTCACCCCTAAGCCCAACTACAGAATTTGCACTGTCGAGCTTGGCACTTTCGTCCCTGCTCCCTTCTTCACAGTGAGTCATGTGAGTCATTTGGCTTTTTTTTTTTTGCTTAGCAACAAGTCTGTACAGCACCAAGGTCAGTCCTGGTGGGTAACACAAATTGCGTACAAATTGTGCATCTGTACCCAGCTAAGTGATGTTATTTAAATTCCATCTTTTTAGTTTCTTATGTTTTACGAGCGTTAATTCTGTTAGGCTGATTCACAAATTTGCATGAGGCAAATCTGATTTGAAAGGTTAACCACTTCCCGACCGCCTAACGCACAGAGGCGGCCGGGAAGTGGACCCTGCAAGGACCGCCGTATAGACGAGAGGCGGCGGTCCTTGTAAGGGCATGGGCGGAGCGATCGCGTCATCTGTGACGCGATCCTCCGCCGGCGCCTGTCACCGCTCACCCGCCGCAACATCCCGCCGGCCATACGGAAGCGCCGGCGGGATGTTAACCCCGCGATCGCCGCATACAAAGTGTATAATACACTTTGTAATGTTTACAAAGTGTATTATACAGGCTGCCTCCTGCCCTGGTGGTCCCAATGTCCGAGGGACCACCAGGGCAAGCTGCAGCCACCCTATGTCGCACCCAAGCACACTGATTTCTCCTCCCCCCTGCCCCAGATCGCCCACAGCACCCCTCAGACCCCCCCTGCCCACCCCCCAGACCCCTGTTTGCACCCAATCACCCCCCCTAATCACCCATCAATCACTCCCTGTCACTATCTGTAAACACTATTTTTTTTTATCCCCCCCCCTGCCCCCTGCCCCCATCTGATCACCCCCCCCTCCCTGTGTACTGTATGCATCTATCTCCCTGATCACCTGTCAATCACCCATCAATCAGCCCCTAACCTGCCCCTTGCGGGCAATCTGATCACCCACCCACACCAATAGATCGCCTGCAGATCCGACGTCAGATCACCTCCCAAGTGCAGTGTTTACATCTGTTATCTACCCTAAACACCCACTAATTACAAATCAATCACCCATCAATCACTCCCTATCACCACCTGTCACTGTTACCCATCAGATCAGACCCTAATCTGCCCCTTGCGGGCACCCAATCACCCGCCTACACGTCTCAGATTGCTCTCAGACCCCCCCTTATCAATTCGCCAGTGCATTAGTTACATCTGTTCTTCCCTGTAATAACCCGCTGATCACCTGTCAATCACCCCCTGTCACTGCCACCCATCAATCACCCCCTGGCACTGCCACCCATCAATCTGCCCCTTGCGGGCAATCTGATTACCCACCCACACCAATAGATCGCCCGCAGATCCGACGTCAGATCACCTCCCAAGTGCAGTGTTTACATCTGTTATCTACCCTAAACACCCACTAATTACCCATCAATCACCCCCTATCACCACCTGTCACTGTTACCCATCAGATCAGACCCTAATCTGCCCCTTGCGGGCACCCAATCACCCGCCTACACGTCTCAGATTGCCCTCAGACCCCCCCTTATCAATTCGCCAGTGCATTAGTTACATCTGTTCTTCCCTGTAATAACCCACTGATCACCTGTCAATCACCCCCTGTCACTGCCACTCATCAATCAGCCCCTAACCTGCGCCTTGCGGGCAATCTGATCACCCACCCACACCAATAGTTCGCCCGCAGATCCGACGTCAGATCACCTCCCAAGTGCAGTGTTTATATCTGTTCTCTACCCTAAACACCCACTAATTACCCATCAATCACCCCCTGTCACTGCTACCTATCAGATTAGACCCCTATCTGCCCCTAGGGCACTCAATCACCCACCTACACCCTCAGAATGCCCTCAGGCCCCAGCCCTGATCACCTTGCCAGTGCATTGCTTGCATCTATTCCCCCCTCTAATCACACCTTGAGACACCCATCAGTCACCTCCTGTCACCCCCTAGCACACCTACCCATCAGATCAGGCCCTAATTTGCCCCGTGTGGGCTCCTGATCACTCGGCCAAACACTCAGATCCCCCTCAGACCCCCTTCCGATCACCTCCCCAGTGCATTGATTGCATCTATTTTTCCCTCTAACCACCCCCTGAGACACCCATCAATCACCTCCTGTCACCCCCCCTAGCACTCCTATCCATCAGATCAGGCCCAATACAACCTGTCATCTAAAAGGCCATCCTGCATATGACCGGTTCCACAAAATTCGCCCCCTCATAGACCACCTGTCATCAAAATTTGCAGATGCTTATACCCCTGAACAGTCATTTTTAGACATTTGGTTTCCAGACTACTCACGGTTTTGGGCCCGTAAAATGCCAGGGCAGTATAGGAACCCCACAAGTGACCCCATTTTAGAAAGAAGACACCCCAAGGTATTCCGTTAGGTGTATGGCGAGTTCATAGAAGATTTTATTTTTTGTCACAAGTTAGTGAAAAATTACACTTTGTGAAAAAAAAAAAAATCAATTTCCGCTAACTTTTGACAAAAAATAAAATCTTCTATGAACTCACCGTACTAATAACAGAATACCTTGGGGTGTCTTATTTCTAAAATGGGGTCATTTGTGGGGTTCCTATACTGTCCTGGCATTTTAGGGGCCCTAAACTGTGAGGAGTAGTCTTGAAACAAAATTTCTCAAAACTACCTGTGAAATCCTAAAGGTACTCATTGGACTTTGGGCCCCTTAGCGCAGTTAGGGTGCAAAAAAGTGCCACACATGTGGTATCGCCGTACTCAGGAGAAGTAGTATAATGTGTTTTGGGGTGTATTTTTACACATACCCATGCTGAGTGGGAGAAAGATCTCTGTAAATGGACAATTGTGTGTAAAAAAAATTAAAAAATTGTCATTTACAGAGATATTTCTCCCACCCAGCATCGGTATGTGTAAAAATACACCCCAAAACACATTATACTACTTCTCCTGAGTACGGCAATACCACATGTGTGGCACTTTTTTGCAGCCTAACTGCGCTAAGGGGCCCAAAGTCCAATGAGCACCTTTAGGCTTTACAGGGGTGCTTACAAATTAGCACCCCCCAAAATGCGAGGACAGTAAACACACCCCACAAATGACCTCATTTTGGAAAGTAGACACTTCAAGGTATTCAGAGAGAGGCATGGTGAGTCCGTGGCAGATTTCATTTTTTTTTGGTCGCAAGTTAGAAGAAATGGAAACTTTTTTTTTTTTTTTGTCACAAAGTGTCATTTTCCGCTTACTTGTGACAAAAATTAATATCTTCTATGAACTCACTATGCCTCTCAGTGAATACTTTGGGATGTCTTCTTTCCAAAATGGGGTCATTTGGGGGGTATTTATACTATCCTGGAGTTCTAGCCCCTCATGAAACATGTCAGGTGGTCAGAAAAGTCATAGATGCTTGAAAATGGGAAAATTCACTTTTTGCACCATAGTTTGTAAACGCTATAACTTTTACCCAAACCAATAAATATACACTGAATGGGTTTTTTTTAATCAAAAACATGTTTGTCCACATTTTTCGCGCTGCATGTATACAGAAATTTTACTTTATTTGAAAAATGTCAGCACAGAAAGTTAAAAAATCATTTTTTTGCCAAAATTCATGTCTTTTTTGATGAATATAATAAAAAGTAAAAATCGCAGGAGCAATCAAATAGCACCAAAAGAAAGCTTTATTAGTGACAAGAAAAGGAGCCAAAATTCATTTAGGTGGTAGGTTGTATGACCGAGCAATAAACCGTGAAAGCTGCAGTGGTCTGAATGGAAAAAAAGCGGCCGGTCCTTAACCAGCCGGGCGGTATGGACGAGCTCAGCTCGTCCATCACCGCCGGAGGCTGCCGCTCAGGCCCTGCTGGGCCGATTTTCATCAAATAAAGTGCAGCACACGCAGCCGGCACTTTGCCAGCCGCGTGTGCTGCCTGATCGCCGCCGCTCTGCTGCGATCCGCCGCGAGCAGCGGCGAAAGAGGGTCCCCCCAGCCGCCTGAGCCCTGCGCAGCCGGAACAAATAGTTCCGGCCAGCGCTAAGGGCTGGATCGGAGGCGTCTGACGTCGGCTGACGTCCATGACGTCACTCCGCTCGTCGCCATGTCGACAGGAGAAGCCAAACACGGAAGGCTGCTCATTGCGGCCTTCCGTGTTACTTCTGGCTGCCGGAGGCGATCGGAAGAACGCCTCCGGAGCGCCATCTAGTGGCAACTTTCAGTTGGCTGCATGAAATAGTTTTTTTTTTTATTTAAAAAAAACCCTCCCGCAGCCGCCCTGGCGATCTTAATAGAACGCCAGGGTGGTTAAGGGGGGTAAAGCCCATGGTCCTCAAGTGGTTAAAGTGAACCTGAAGTGAAATTTTGAACAAAAGTGATACAATATGATAGGGAAGCCTCCGGATAGTCTTGAAGCTCTGGCATCATCCTCAACCCCATCGATCCAGCACTGGGACCTTCTAAGCAAATCAGATAAGAGCTTGTTGAATTTGCTTTAATGGCCACGCGTCTCTCCTTATACAAGGACGGACAGGCTGCGCAAGTATTTAAGTTCCTGCACAGTAATACAGAGCTGCTTGTGCATATCTTTTGCTTCCATGTACAAGTGGTTTTGTGCTGCTGCGCAGACACAAACAGGACAAGTGCAGGCGCAGTGCTGCCACGCTTGTACACGGAGGGGAGCGTGGACATGAAGAAGAGGTTCCTGGTGTGCAGAGGAGGGGGGGGGGGGGTAGAGAAGGCTCTTGATGATCTGTTTGTTTTTGTTTTGTTTTTTTCCTTCTTGCTTGCATGCTTCCTTTAAAGCAAACCTGAACTTAAAATGAAAAGTCAAAATAAACATACATACGTCATACTTGCCTCCTGTGTAGTCTACTCATCAATCTTTCTCCTCTCCTGTGTCCTGTTTGTCCACTGGGATCAATAGAATTATCCGACTTCCATTTTCAAAATGGCCATTACCCCATAACAGCTTCCTGGTCAGCAGTATATAAGAGGCAATCATACCCATGCTCCTCAGTTGTTTTTTCTGTCCCGGATGGGGAAGCCTCACCTTATTAACCATGCTTGGCGCAGGAGCGGCGCTTTGAGGGGAGCCAGGCGGATCGGTTAGGGGGCTGGGGGTCTCTTCCTCCAGCGTGTTTGAGGCTTCTCCCCACACACAGGCAGGTTTATGCACACAGGCACGAGTCCTCTGACTAGAAGTTCAGCGGGCGGGTCATGTGACAGCGTCCCACGTGACCACTCACCCCAGGAAACAGGAGCTTCAGCGGTGCTGAGCATGAGGAAACACCAGTTGCAGGCAATTAAGCGATTTAGCAGGTATTTAAAAGCTAGAGTATTATTTTGTACATCCTCTCACGAGGTGTGCGTGTGACATCCTGGGAAATACCAAATGTACTTACGGTAAGGTCTTTTCCAGGAGTCAGGAAGGACAGCACCCCTGCTATCCGCCCTATTTAAGGGTGTATTTTGTACTGTAATTTATATTAAAGATTTAATGAGCAGCATTTTTATTGTCCAGATCTTTTCTTTTTTTATGACTGAGGAGCGTGGGTATGATTGCCTCTTATATACTGCTTGCCTAGTAAATTACGCAAATTTTAATTTTTAAACTTCCTGTCCGCAGTTGGGGTTAAGAGACAAGTCTCACTAGGGGTGCTGTCCTTCCTGACTTCTGGAAAAGATGTTACCGTAGGTAAATTTGGTCTTTATTGGCTTACTTTTTCACCACTTCCATGTAGTATGAGAGCTTACCTATCCAATCTGTTCATACTACATGGAGGTGGTAAAATTGGCCAATGAAAATTGAATGTGTATGCACCCTAAACCTGATTTGCTCCCGTCACTTTTGGTTCTACTTGCTTCAATTCCAGTTACTGTATAGCAAACTCGCTGGTGTAATTTAGGATTAGATTTCTAACTATAACTGCTGCCTAGCTTTTAAAGAGAACCTGAGGTGGGTTCTAAGAATCCTATTAGCACACAGAGGCTGTTTCTGCATATAATGCCCAGCCTCTGTTGCTATACTGTTTCCCCACAGGCCACCCCTGCGCTCTGCTGTCCCCCATAAATCACACAGCCATGCTAGCGACACACAGCGTGTCGATAGCCGGTTGTTTACATTCACACTGCCACCCTCGCCGCTCCCCCACCTCCAGATCGCCACTCCCTGCCTGCGTCCCTTCCCTCTAATCAGCGGGAAGGGAAGCAGGCGGGGAGCAGCAACACAGAGGATGCGGGGGAGCGGCGCTGAATGGCAGGGCAGATGTAAACCGCCTGCTAGCGATGTCGCTAGCACGGCTGTGTGATTTATGGGGACAGCGCAGGGGGGGGGGGGGGGGATTGTACACCAGAGGCTGGGCATTATATGCAGACCCAGCCTCTGTGTGCTAATAGGATTCTTAGAACCCACCCTTTGAATGTCTCATTTGGCCACACTTGTAACAGGAATATGATCAGGTGTCTTGGGTCCCAGCTGAGCTACACCACCAACTGTCATACAGGGCACTGTGCCTGTCCCCCACTTATTGCAGTGTATCTTTTTCTGTACCATGTATGGTCCCAATTTTTTTTTTTTAAATTATATCAATGATGGACCGTGGCTAAGATGAGGGCCATAAAAAAAAAAGATTCCCAGCCATTAATGGAAGATGATAGCATGTACTCGACCTGCCACATTACACTTCATAACTACTGTACTCGACCTGCCACATTACACTTCATAACTACTTGCTTTCTTATCCACCCTGAGACTTCATATATCCATTTTATACTGTGCAACCAACCCTTCTCATTACTGTACACTATTTTCCCATATTCTTCATTGCCACTTTACCACCCTTTTAATTACACTGTATGCATGCTTGCTGTATTAAATATAAATATTTTTCCATCTATTGCCATCTATTCTACCATTGTGTTTCCATTGACTTTCATTGTGTGTGTTTTTGCTGTGTTCTTGAAGATTATGCATCAAAACCTGCGTTTTTGAACACACATGCGTTTTTGATATGCGGTTTTTCCTGTGGCCCAAAGACTTCCATCTGCATGGTGGCGTAGTGGGCAGCACGGTGGCGTAGTGGTTAGCGCTCTTGCCTTGCAGCGCTGGGTCTCTGGTTCGAATCCCAGCCAGGTCAACATCTGTAAGGAGTTTGTATGTTTCCTCCGGGCACTCTGGTTTTCTCCCACATCCCAAAAACATACAGATAAATTAATTGGCTTGCCCCTAGACTAAAATACATACACTACATGATACATACATAGACCTATGACTATAGTAGAGAGACTAGATTGTGAGCTCATCTGAGGGACAGTTAGTGACTAGACTATATACTCTGTACAGCACTGCGGAAGATGTCGGCGCTATATAAATACTAAATAATAATAATTAGCAGCAAAAACACAGCATTTTCCACAGCGCTTGCGTTTCTGCTAACTGTGCACCTAGCCTTCAACAAAGCACATTGCCTGGCTGTCCTGCTCATCCACTGTCTCAATGCTCTTAACCATAGAGCCTGAACAAGGTTGCAGGTCAGAAGTTTCTGAAAAAAACTGTCAAGATTAGCTGCATGTTTGTATCAGGTGTTTGAGACATCCTACTAACCAGTAGGGATGATCACAGATATGCAAATTAATGCAAATGCATGCAGTTTGAAAATGTATCAGTTATTTTAAAGCCAATGGGTACCGCTATCAAAATAAAAAAGTCAGCTACTCACCTAAGGAGAGGGAAGGCTCGGTCCTAATGAGCCTTCCCTCTCCTCTCCCGGGGCCTTCGGTGCTGCGCTGGCTCCCCCGTTCGCGTCCGCCGCCGCAGGAACTTCGGAGGTCTTCGGGAGCACTCGGGCTTCCGAAGACGGGCCGCTCCATACTACGCACGCGCGATTGCGCCATAGAGGACGCTCGCGCATGCGTAGTATGGAGCGGCCCGTCTTCAGGAGCCCGAGTGCTCCCGAAGGCTTCCGAAATATCCCTGCTGCAGTCCTGGCTTGTAATTGCCAGTTTTAGGCAGTGTTTACAAACAAAAAACATGGCTGCTAACCAGAGTGTGATAGGCTGAGAGGAGCTCAGGCTGTGACTCATACAAAGCCTGCAGGGGGCGTGGAGAGGGTTTGAATAGCTTTTATCCTATCACAAGCAGAGCAGCACATTCCTGCCTGAGTCCGACAAAGCCGTCAGAGGAAAGATTAGATTATATAACAGAGATAATACAGCCACTGTGCAACTAGGAAAGGCTGCAGTAAGACAGACCACATTAGAACAGGTATCGGAACTTATAGGATAGAATAAATAAGGCTGAAAATTTTGTTAGTCTCTTTATGGTATTCCACAGTTTTATTTTGTTATCTACTTTTAAGTTTTAACTGTTTTATTGTTTTTGCTCAATGACACATTCATTGAACTATGCCTGAGCTAAAATCTATGAACTATTGACCTTTTTTTTATCTCTTTCCTGCACTCAGAAGCCATTTTCTGCTAGGAAAGTGTTTTATAGTTGGAATTTCTTATCAGTGAGGGTCACACTGTAGTCACTTCCTGTCCAAGTCATGACTGAGTCAGCCACTTACATACCTGATATTTAAAGAGGAACTCTAGTGAAAATAATGTAATATAAAAAGTGCTTCATTCTTACAATAATTATGTATAAATTATTTAGTCAGTGTTTGCCCATTGTAAGAGGTTTTAAATCACTTATTTACATTCTGACATTTATTACATGGTGAAATTTTTACTGTTGGCAGGTGATGTAGCTGCTGCATGCTTTTTGGGCAGTTGGAAACAGCTGTAGACAGCTATTTCCCACAATGCCACAAGGTTCACAGGCAGGAAACTGCCATGTGTACCGTCGGTCCTCAAGAGTTTCTTGTGGGAGGGGTTTCACCACAATATCAGTCATACAGCGCCCCCTGATGGTCTGTTTGTGAAAAGGAATAGATTTCTCATGTAAAAGGGGGTATCAGCTACTGATTGGGATAAAGTTAAATTCTTTGTTGGAGTTTCTCTTTAACTCTTTCAGGCAGAGAAATAAAAAAAGGAACACAGCATAGGTATTTGGGTGCTAGGCATCATGTCACCTCGGGTATCCTTTAACCTTTTCTCGAATAGCTTATCAGATGGGTCTGTGTGGCTGATATTGTGGTGAAACCCCTCACACAGTGTCATGTCATGACCAAGGTCACACAAGCATATTCTGATTGATCGCCCACCTTTCACATGTAATTTCATTGGTTAATTTATATTTTCACATGAGTATAAAAGGATGTGATTTTGTGCTGACTGTCAGATGGTGCTTGCAACTTGACAAAGAAGCACATAACTTCGAAACAGTGGGCTGTAGCTGCTTGTAGCCCATTCTGACATGAGTTTTAATTGTATGTTTCCCAGAACGTCTTTCAGGACAGCACCCCCACTTGAGACTTGTCTCTCTTCCCTCATAGTGGACAGGAAGCTAAAAGATAAAAAAATTTGCATAGCGGATATGCAGGCAGCATAAATACCCCCCAGCTCACCTAGAGCCCTCAGTTGTTTTTTCTGTCCCGGACGGGACGCTTGGCGGAGCCTCCGCAGGTGCCATCTTTGTCAAGCGGCAGGGGCAGCGTGGTTGCGGACTGCAAACAGAGCTGGTCATGGGAGCCAGCGTGCAGTTCGCACAGCGTGGAGGAGGCTTCTCCAAATCTGGCAGCTTCTATATACGCGCATGGGCGCACAAAGGAAAAATTCCGGCCGGATACCGGAAGTGCGTCACGCGCTGCGTCCCGCGTGACCGGAAGTAGGAAGCGCCGTTTGGCAGTGGCAATTCGGTGCACCTGGACCTACCCCACACTAATCAGGTAATCAGCCAACACTATTTTAATGTTAGCAGTGCATGTTCCCACCTCTCTGGCAACATGGAGGACGCTGCAGGCCCCGCTCCGCTGCAATCTGCCGAGCCTGGCACTGAACCCTCTCTGGTAAGCGGCACAGGGGTGCTCAAATACCTGGGGAATATGTTTAAGTGTGGGGTATGATAAGATGTATGGGATATGCACTAATTTAGGCCATATTATCCTTTTTTACAGCCTAAAAAGGACAAATCAAGCTCCCAGCATCACTCCTCTGCTTCTACATCTTCTAAGGGAGAAAGAAAATGTCCATTATGCAATGCAAAAATTTCCTCTTCTTCAACCAAGAAATTATGTCACCATTGCACTGATAAGATTGTGAAAACTGAATCCCCTGTGATATTTAAGGATTTAATGGGATGGATGAGATCAGAAATGACCACAGCTATTAAGGAAATTAAAGATTCTGCAATAGCATCATCATCATACACTCCGGCTTTGGAAACTCAGCAAGTAGTACAACCGGAGGATCCCATTCCACCACCTGGGTCCCCTCCAGCAGCTTTAGTTCCCACACCAGCTTCTAGAAAGAGAAGGGCTGAGGAATCAGTTGGGTCTGAGCTATCTGACGGAGAATTAGACATCTCTATCCCAGTTGGATCAAATGTATGAGGGGTTATCTGATCCTCATTCCTCTTTTATCCCGGTCCACTCTTCTCTCAAAAATATGATAAGAAAGGAGTGGGATAATCCCGAGAAACGGGCTTTTTGGCCAAGGACCCTTAACAGGCGGTACCCTTTTTCCGCTGAGGATCAGAAATTCTGGGGTCCCTCTCCTAAGCTTGATCCAGCTTTATCAAAGATTTCGAGAAATACAGACTTACTTTTTGAGGATTACGGGCACCTTAGGGACCCGATAGACAAAAAAACCGATAACCTTCTAAGGAGAGCTTGGGAGTCATCCTCACTTACATTTAAACCTGCCATCGCTTCCACGGCAGTGGGTAGATCCCTAAAGACCTGGTTGACGGAGACCCAACATAAAATTGCCACGGGGGTATCTAGAGAGGAAATCTTAACGGATTTCCCTAAAATGTTTAATGCCACAGATTATATGACTGATGCAGCAGATGACACAGTGAAGCTTACTGCCAGGACTACTGCCTTAGTCAATTCAGCTAGGCGTGGAGTGTGGGTTAAAACTTGGAAGGGGGATAATTCCTCCAAAGCCAAACTATGTGGAATACCCTGTGAGGGAGAGTTGTTGTTCGGGTCTAAACTTGATGAGACCTTAGAGAGAACAGCTGACGTTAAGAAGAATTTTCCTGTTAGGAAGAGAACGTTTCAGTCTAAACGTTCCTTTCGTGACAACACAAGGCCAGAGTCGGATAATAAAACCACCACAAAGAAAAGATGGGCCCCCTATAGAGTACAGAAGGGAAAATCAAACTTTTCCCCTCGTCCTTCAACCCAGTCTAATAAACAATGACGCCAGCATCCCGGTGGGGGGAAGGATTACCCACTTTTACGAGACATGGCAGGAAACATTTCAAAATCAGTGGCTATTAAAGATAATTTTAGAGGGGTACAGCATAGAATTCATACAGGCACCACCTCAAAGGTTTTTCGTATGTCCAACTCCAAGGGACATTGTTCAGGGACTGGCACTTCAAAGAGAAATATCCTCTCTACTGCAAAAAAGAGTAATCAGGGAGGTTCCAAAATGTCAACAGGAGTTAGGTTTTTACTCCCCAGTATTCCTGGTAAAAAAGCCTCAGGGAGATTTTCGATTTATCCTGAATCTAAAGGAACTGAACAAGTCGATAAAATACAGAAGATTTCGAATGGACAATATTTACTCAGTGATAACTCTTACAGAAAGACTGCTTCCTAGCATCTCTGGACTTAAGGGATGCATACCTGCATGTTCCAATTCATCTGAGATCACAATTCCTCAGGTTCGCAGTGCAGCTGGAGGGAAAGGTAAGACATTTCCAGTTTAATGCTCTACCTTTTGGCATCTCTTCTGCTCCTTGGCTCTTCACAAAAATTTTGTCAGAAGTACTAGCGGTAATCAGGGGCAGGTCCATATCGGTTCTTAGTTACCTGGATGATTTGTTGATTTGGGGACAATCTAAAGACTCAGTGTTGTTGCAGATAGAATCTACTATTTCGTTTTTGCAATCCTTGGGATGGCTTATTAACTGGTCTAAGTCCTCCCTAAATCCTTCTCAGGTCATGGAATTTTTAGGCTTCAATATTTCTACCACTAGTGAAAAGATTTTGTTGCCAGACAGAAAGATTTCTGCAATACTTAATGCTGTTTCTTCTTTCCAGCAGGCCCATTACATCTCCCTCAGAAAGGCAATGGCAATTCTGGGACTTCTAACTTCTGCCTTCCCGGCCATTCAATGGGGTCAGTTCCATGCCAGAACTTTGCAAATTTGGATCCTAAAGGAATGGAACAGGGATGTGAAACTCCTGGACAAGAAAATATTCATTCCCTACAGTATAAAGGTCTCACTCATGTGGTGGAAAGATCTCACACATCTGTCAGAAGGTCGGCTGTGGCATTATCCATCTCAATCAGTGATAACAACAGATGCCAGTCTGTGGGGTTGGGGAGCTCACATGGATGGTCGTCCAGCTCAAGGACAGTGGTCCAACAAAATGAGAGCCAGGTCATCAAACAGCAGGGAACTTCAGGCAGTATGGTTGGCACTACAAAATTTCAGCCAAGATATAACCCAGAGTCATGTACTGATAAGAACCGACAACAGCAGTGTGGTAGCTTACCTAAATCGTCAGGGGGGGGACAAGAAGTTCGTTACTGTGGTCCCAAACCAGACGAATCCTGAATTGGGCGGAAAGGAATCTGGGGTCTATAAAAGCCAGACATTTGAAGGGTACAGCCAACCAGTTGGCAGACTTCCTAAGCAGGTCCCCTCTGAAGCAGGACGATTGGGCCCTAAATCCGGCAGTTTTTCAGGAGATCAAGAATCAGTGGGGATCCCCCGAAGTGGACTTATTTGCAAACAAGGAAAATACCAAGTGTCAGAAATTCTGCTCCCTGTGTCCCCTAGACAGACCTTGGGCAGTGGATGCCTTCTCACTAAATTGGGGAGCAGGTCTGATGTACAGCTTTCCCCCAATATCTCTCATCCCACGAGTTCTGAACAAGATCAGGCAGGATCAAGCTCATATGATTCTGATAGCCCCGTTTTGGCCGAAGAGGCCATGGTTCACGTTATTACAGGAATTGGCAGTATGTCAGCCAATTATTCTTCCGAATCGGCAGGATCTACTACAGCAGGGCATAGCCTTTCATCCGAACCTACAACTTCTTCACCTTACGGCATGGAAGCTGAGTGGAAAATCTTGAAAGCAAAGGGGTTCTCAGATAAGTTATCAGAGACCCTAATACAATGTCGTAAAAAAGTAACAAGGAATATTTATAATAAGACATGGTCAGTGTATTCAGATTGGTGTAAAGAGAGATCCCTGGATATATCTTTATCTACCTCAGTTCTTGAATTTCTTCAACAGGGACTACAAAAGGGATTAAGTGTTAGTACCTTGAAGGTTCAGACATCTGCAATCAGTGTTTTTCTTGAAAGAAAACTGGCGGCAGAAGAATACTTTATTAGATTTTTTCAGGCTTTAAAGAGAATTCGACCAGTAGTTCGATCCAGAATTCCTTCATGGGACTTAAATACAGTTCTTCAAGCTATGTGTACAGCTCCATTCGAGCCATTGAAGGAGATTTCAGATAAATTTCTTTCTTTAAAAACCGCCTTTCTGCTGGCAATCACTTCAGCAAGAAGGGTTGGGGAACTTCAGGCTTTATCGATTCAGGAACCATACTGTATTATTTCAGATGATAGGATTACATTAAGGATAGACAGCGCCTTCCTTCCTAAGGTAGTATCTAAATTCCACAGAAACCAGGAGATATTTCTACCTTCCTTTTGCGCAAATCCATCCAATGAGAAGGAAAAACGTCTGCATTGTCTAGATGTAAGAAGATGTATCATTCATTATCTCGAAAGGACTAAGGAATGGAGAAGGTCGGATTCGATGTAGGTATTGTTTGGGGGAGTGTCTAGAGGGAAGCAGGCCTCCAAAGCTACATTGGCCAGATGGATTAGAGAAGCCATTACTACTTCATACCGATCTCAGGGGAAACTGCTTACTACTTCAATCAAAGCTCATTCGACAAGGGGTATCTCTACATCCTGGGCAGAGAGGGCTGGTGCATCCATCGAACAGATTTGCAAGGCGGCCACCTGGTCCAGTCAGAATACTTTTGTCAGGCACTACAGGCTAAATGTCCTATCCAGTGCAGACTTGAGTTTTGGTAGAAAAGTTCTACAAGCAGTCGTCCCACCCTAAGATTTCATCTTGTCTATCTCTCAAGAGGGGGTGCTGTCCTGAAAGACGTTCTGGGAAAGACCACATTTACTTACGGTAAAGTCTTTTCCAGTAGTCTGAAGGACAGCACCCCTGCGACCCACCCAGTGTGGGAAATATTGAGGTAAATATACATATTATTTTTTTGTTTTGTTATTTAAGCATACGTCCGTATAATCTTTTTTTATTAACTGAGGGCTCTAGGTGAGCTGGGGGGTATTTATGCTGCCTGCATATCCGCTATGCAAATTTTTTTTATCTTTTAGCTTCCTGTCCACTATGAGGGAAGAGAGACAAGTCTCAAGAGGGGGTGCTGTCCTTCAGACTACTGGAAAAGACTTTACCGTAAGTACATGTGGTCTTTTTGCAATAAAGAGCTTTTCCTTCCTGAAGCAGTGCTGCTAACATCTGTTCCTGCATGACCAAGGTCCTGACTGTTTGTTGTCTGTGAACCTTATTGCATTGTGGGAAGTAACGGCTTTTTCCAATTTCCAAGCAAACGGCATATCCCTCTGTGCATAGAACTCTCAGTAATGAACATTCTGTACAGATCACCTCCTTTGGCACCACCTTTGATAATTTCAGAATGTAAATCAGGGAGGAGAAAAATTTTACAATGGTCCAACACTGACTAAATTATAAATGAATATTGTAAAAAAAATGTGCTATTGTATTATTTTCACTACATTTCCTTTTTAAAGTAAATCTGAAGTGTTTCTTTTAAAAAACAGACTTACTCTGGTTCTAATGAGCCTTCCCATTCCTCTCATGGTCCTGCGTTCTAGCGTTTGGATCCCCGGTTCATATCTTCTGCTGTGTTAGGCTTTGGAAGTCTTTGGGAGCCCAAGTGCTCCCAAAGGCGGCAGCTCTGTACAGTGCATGCATGAGCGCTTGAGACAGCATGCTCACACGTGCAGCATGGAGCGAACCGTGCTCCTAAAGACTTCCGAAGCCTCGGGCAGCGGCAGAGAGCAGTCTCCGACCGATTGGTTAGAGACTGCTAAAGGGGGAGCCAGCTTAGGAATGGGAATGCTCTATAGGTCCCAGAGTCTTCCCTCTCCTTAGATGAGTACCTGTTGTTTTTATATTTGCTTCAGAAGTGTACTTATTGCGCCTGCACGTGTCATCGATCACGCTCCCACCGCTGGGAGTGTCCTGCGCATGCGCAGTATGAGATTGACAGTTGTGGAGAGGTCTCCAACACTCTTAATGTGGCCATGCAGTGCTCAGCATAAGTGAGCACACCCTACTACATTTGTCAGAAAACCTAAAGTTTCTTTTTTCAGTATCAACATTTTCTATGAGATACTGTACTGCAAAATACTCCCACAAATGTGGGCCATTGATTGCAAACAAGATTTGTTAATTTGCACACACAAAAAAACGTGATTTTCCTAACAAATTCATTCAAGCCCATGTTGCAGAAATGAGTACACCCCAATTACAGTCTTAGGAGAAAAGCCACACTTAAGACCAGGGATGTGGAGTCGGTACAAAAATCTTCCAACTCCGACTCCTCAGTTTCTGAAACCACGACACCAACTCCCCCTCCGGGTACCCAAAATTGCTCAGACTCCGACTCCTTAGTCTAATACTTAACAGGGCTGTGTATTTTGTACAAAAATCATGCGACTCAGACTCCAGACTCCGACTCCTCAGTTTCTGAAACCACGACTCTGACTCCAACTCCGGGTGCCCAAAATTGCCCCGACTCCTCGACTCCGACTCCACAGCCCTGCTTAAGACTAGGTAAGTCTGATTCATTTAAGTGGTGTCCAGCAGACAGGTGAATATAACAGGGCATTACTTAACAAAGAAAAGCCCTTCCCATTTCATGCTGTCAGCAATGGCTCCACATGGAATGTCAAAAAATCTGAGAAAGGGAATGATTTGTAGTCCCTTACACACCCCAATGAGTTCTGGGTCACCATGAGCTTGCTGGTTAGTCTGTGCCTCTCGGATTTACAAGCCCTACTCCATAGAGCCAAATTAATCCATGCCATGCACTGATGAGGATCAAACAATCCGAAACAGTCTGTATGCATGTTGGATTATTATGGCTCTGTACATATTAACAAGCTGACACATCCTTGCATTCCAGCGGTTCTGGAGGTGTGTTTAGCTTCTAAGGGTACAATGGTTAATTTGCATATATTCAGCTGTGGTGCCTGGGAGACATCTCGAGCTCACTCCAACCTGAATTATTGCAAATTCTTTCTGTTTTAGGAAAGCAAACTTGTTTTTCTTAACATCTTAGTAAGGGGGCTTTTAGGACCATTGTAGTCCCTTACACACCCCAATGAGTTCTGGGTCACCATGAGCTTGCTGGTTAGTCTGTGTTTACACAAAAAGGTGAGTGCTACAAGAAGATCAGCAAAGCTTTATATATCAGTCAAAATACTGTAGCAAAAGTGATCCAAAAATGTAAGATGGAAGTTTAACCATCTTACACAGACGTCCAGGCGATCCACTGAGGTCAACATCTCGACAGGAGCATCTTCTGATGAGAAGAGTTGAAGAAAATCGCCATGCAAGTTCACTGCAGGTAGCTAAAGCAGTAGAGAGCCAAACTGGAGTGACCATTTCGGGTGACACCATACAGCGCACACTGCAGAGGAATGGCATGCACGGGTATTGGCCACAAAGGAAGTCTCTCCTAAAGCCCATGCACAAAATAGCATGCCTAGAATTTGCTAGGGCCCATGCTGAAAAAGATGAAGACTACTGGGACTCTATACTCTGGAGGTGATTGAATGGCCAACTCTGTCTCCTGATCTGAACCTAATCGAACACTTGTGGGGAATTCTGAAGCAACAATTTGAGCATTGCGCTCCATCCAGCATCCAAGCTCTAAAAGTGGTTATTCTTGAAGAATGGAAAAAGATAGATATTGCAGTATGTCGCCAACTTGTTAATTCCATGCCTAGAAGACTTTCTGCTGTCCTTAAAAATAACAGTGGTCATACAAAATACTAGATGTAGTAGTTTTTGTTGTGGGGTGTATTCATTTTTGCTTCCACCAATTTGATTAAAACTGAAGATTTTGTGAACTAAGTTACTCACTTAAAGGATTATTAGGAACACCTGTTCAATTTTTCATTAATGCAATGATCTAATCGACCAATCACATGGCAGTTGATTCAATGCATTTAAAGAGACTCTGTAACATTCAAAAGATCCCATGGGGGGTACTCACCTCGGGTGGGGGAAGCCTCCGGATCCTAATGAGGCTTCCCACGCCGTCCTCTGTCCCACGGGGGTCTCTCCGCAGCCCTCCGAACAGCCCGTGACTGTGCCGACTGTCATTTCAATATTTACCTTTGCTGGCTCCAGCGGGGGCGCTGTGGCGGCTTTCCATTCCGAACTACACGGAAATACCCGATCTCATTCGGGTCCGCTCTACTGCGCAGGCGCAGGAAACTTGCGCCTGCGCAGTAGAGCGGACCCGACGGCGATCGGGTATTTCCGTGTAGTTCGGAGCCGACAGCCGTCAGAGCGCCTGCGCAGGAGCCAGGAAGGTAAATATTGACGTCACCGCTGCCCGGACTCCACGGAGGGCTGCAGCGAGACCCCTGACGGATGGAGGACGGCGTGGGAAGCCTCATTAGGATCCGGAGGCTTCCCCCACCCGAGGTGAGTACCCCCCAGGGGATCTTTTTATGTTACAGTTCCTCTTTAAGGTTGTGGTCCTGGTCAAGACAATCTCCTGAACTCCAAACTGAATGTTAGAATGGGATAGAAAGGTGATTTAATAAATTCTGAGTGTGGCATGGTTGTTGATGCCAGATGGGCGGGTCTGAGTATTTCACAATCTGCTCAGTTACTGTGATTTTCACACACAACCAGTTCTAGGGTTTACAAAGAATGGTGTGAAAAGGGAAAACATCCAGTATGCGGCAGTCCTGTGGGCGAAAATGCCTTGGTGATGCTAGGTCAGAGGAGAATAGGCCGACTGATTCCAGCTGATGGAAGAGCAACGTTGACTGAAATAACCACTTACAACCGAGGTATGCAGCAAAGCATTTGTGAAGCCACAACACGCACAAACTTGAGGTGGATGGGCTACAACAGCAAAAGACCCCACTGGGTACCACTCATCTCCACTACAAATAGGAAAAAGAGGCTACACAAGCTCATCAAAATTGGACAGTTGAAGACTGAAAAATGTTGCCTGGTCTGATGAGTCTCGATGGTCAGAATTTGGCGTAAACAGAATGAGAACATGGATCCATGTTGCCTTGTTACCACTGTGCAGGCTGGTGGTGGTGGTATAATGGTGTGGGGGATGTTTTCTTGGCACATTTTAGGCCCCTTAGTGCCTATTGGACATTGTTTAAATGCCACAGGCTACCTGAGCATTGTTCCTGACCATGTCCATCCCTTCATGACCACCATGTACCCATCCTCTGATGGCTACTAACAGCAGGATAATGCACCATGTCACAAAGCTTGAATCATTTTAAATTTGTTTCTTGAATATGACAATGAGTTCACTGTACTAAAATGGCCCCCACAGTCACCAGATCTCAACCCAATAGAGCATCTTTGGGATGTGATGGAACGGGAACTTCGTGCCCTGGATGTGCATCCCACAAATCTCCAACTGCAAGATGCTATCCTATCAATATGGGCCAACATTTCTAAAGAATGCTTTCAGCAGCTTGTTGTATCAATGCCACATCGAATTAAAGAACAAGTGACACCCATGCTAACCTAGAAATAAAAAACACAGTATATGCTGGCGTATAAGACTACTTTTTAACCATTGAAAATCATCTGAAGAGTCGGGTCGTCTTATACGCCGGATATCATTGATGCCGCGTGATACGCCCTATCCTGTTACCACCTCTCAGATCTCGCTGCTGAGGGCTGTAGGGAAGCGGCGCAGGCACACGTGTGAGATCTGAGAGGCAGAGGAGGAGGTTAATGTGATACAAGGGCGGGGTCAGAAGAGTGAAAGAGGCGTGTTTTATGGGTACAGCAGGATCTATTCTTCCATACCGCTCTGATAAACCGGTAGACAAGGAGAGCTGACCAATCCACTTAGGGAGAGGGAGAGTTGACCAATCCAACCAGTCAATCGCCTATATACTGTTATATACTGGGTACCACATACAGTACAACACCAGTATCTGTTCATACATAACACCAGTATATTATGTTTGTTTATTTTTTTGATGTGCATTGGAAGAGGGGTAGTCTTATACGGCAAGTATATCAAAAACTCTATATTTTAATTGGAAAAGTTGGGGGTAGTCTTATACACCCAGTCGCCTTATACGCCGGAATATACGGTATATAAGCAGATAAATACTACTTCTACTTAACAGATGGATTGTGCTATCCACTTAATGATTCCTGTAAATTTTACAAAGGAAAAGCAGAAAATCCTATTCTAGGCAGTGGCCATTTTGCCAAGCTAATGCTGACATCATATCCTCTCTGACTCTTGTCCCCCCCCCCCCCTTCTCTTGCCCATTGTGTATTCATTAGCTGCCCTCCTTCCAGAGTCTCTTTTTTTATTTACATATCCAATCACTGAGTCACCTCAGCCTTGCTTCTAAACATAAGTGATCAGCTAGGCAGGGAAATAAATGGAAGAGGAGGAATATATTATAAATATAACTCCCAGCATTCAAAAGAACTCCCAGCATTCAACTTTTTGGCACTGTTTGGCACTAGGACCACGCTCCTAAAGTATGTGATAACTCCAAACCATAACAGCAGAAAAAGTTTTAAATGCAGGAATAGCATCTTTATCACTTAATACACTCAGACCAGTTGCTATTGAAATTTGATTTTATGGTGACAATACCGCTTTAAGGCCGTTCTGAAGGTGAAAGGGGGTCAAACACTGTATTAGTGTGGTGTTCATAATAATCCTTTGGGTGAGTGTATATTATTAACCTTAATTTCATGTTATGGAGTTAAACAAGTGTTCAATAAAACTCAGCCTTGTGAAAATTTTGGAAATTGTTCGTTTGTTCATTAACCTCCTGAGCGGTATGGACGAGCTCAGCTCGTCCATCACCGCCGGAGGCTGCCGCTCAGGCCCTGCTGGGCCGATTTTCTTCAAATAAAGTGCAGCACACGCAGCCGGCACTTTGCCAGCCGCGTGTGCTGCCTGATCGCCGCCGCTCTGCGGCGATCCGCCGCGAGCAGCGGCGAAAGAGGGTCCCCCCAGCCGCCTGAGCCCAGAGTAGCCGGAACAAAAAGTTCCGGCCAGCGCTAAGGGCTGGATCGGAGGCGGCTGACGTCAGGACGTCGGCTGACGTCCATGACGTCACTCCGCTCGTCGCTATGGCGACGATCTAAGCAAAACAAGGAAGGCCGCTCATTGCGGCCTTCCTTGTTTATTCTGGGCGCCGGAGGCGATCGGAAGAACGCCTCCGGAGCGCCCTCTAGTGGGCTTTCATGCAGCCAACTTTCAGTTGGCTGCATGAAATAGTTTTTTTTTTATTAAAAAAAAACCCTCCCGCAGCCTCCCTGGCGATCTCAATAGAACGCCGGGGAGGTTAAGCTACTGATTAAATTCATACTTTTTAATGGGAGTGCACTCATTTATGCTGAGAACTGTACATCAGGCTACTTTGCAGCTGATCGGCCATCCGATTCGATTAATATAATCGAATCAGATGAAAATCTGTGCCGCTAAGTGCTTGCCTGATCGACAATTTAACCAATTTTGGCCCGAAACTGGTCACATGAATTGGTCAGACATGCTGCAAGATGTAAGGCCAACTTGCTCGATCGGGTGCGTGGTGGTAATGGCGAGCAATGAATGCAACAAAATCCCCAATGCTGTTCACCCTAATGTTCAATATTCCCCCCTGGTGCCCAGTGCGCACTATACATTACCAGTCTGTGTCCACTGCTTGTTCTGGGCTACACCCTCCTTCCATACACATGCTCCACGTGGTTGCCAAAGTACCCTACGCCAGCAAACACATGGGGGGGGGGGGGGTGTATGGACGAAGGTGCCTGCGGTTGACATGTACAGGTAATGTATAGTTCATGGGGGAGGAGGAGCACAGTGAACATTAGGGGTAGGCGTCACAAGGCTGATTCTGCATCAATTTCAGCATGAAAATAATCAGGTTTGATGAGAGAGATTCGTCTCTTGGTCGAATTGATGCCCAAACAGACCCTAAATGCAGAGCATTCTAATGCTCCACAAATAAGGATAGCCATGCTATACTGCAGACCAGGTTCTGAGGGGAGTGGTTAATTAACATACAAATGTTCATTAGGCTGTGTTTCCGCATTTTTTTTTTGTCCTCCGCTCATCGCTAAAATTACCATTTTATATTCACACTTGTCTCGGATCTGTGAGATCCGTTGCGGCAAGCGGGTCGCACTTCTGTGCAGTCTGCGATAATGCCAGGCAGGCAGATGCAATCACCTGTATAGCATATGGGTTAACGCATCCTGTCTGAGCCACAACTAGACCACATCCTTGTACACCATTGGGATCTTCATTGGGCTGCAAAAGACCAATGGGAATCCTTAGCAACAGGGAGAGTTCTCATTGCTTTATGGCGGACCAATGAAAATTCTCTTTGTTGCTAGTCTGAATTGGTTTATTGCGTCCTATGGAAAGCCCCATACTCCTTTCAGGCTAAGTACAGAGGGACCGATTGGCGAAGGAACACATGCGTGGTGATGACGGACGTGCAACGGCCGGCACAGATTGCTAGAAGTGGGTGCAAAATGGACTGATACTGTGCCTGTTTTGCATCCGCTGAAGTGTGAACCAGCCCTTAACCCCTTGCATACAGAAGGGGACACAGAGAGCCCAAAATAGTGTAATATGTATTGGCAAAGGGAACTCTGAAAGTAAGTAGAAATATACTCACAAACTGGGGTTACCTCCAAGGTAATCGCTGTAACTGCAGGTGGGGAGATTAGACCTGTCCCTACTCAGGAATAAGAAGTCGCTCTCTGTAGATAAGGAAAAAAAGGGAGGTGGACTCTATTGTGATATAAAGCTTAACAGAGGCGCCAACAGAATAAAATAAAAATCGGAGGCGCTGCGCGGGATTCTGACCTATTACTGCCATATACTCCTTGTTTGTTGCCTGATGAAGCGGGGTTAAACCTGCGAAATGCGTTGCAACTTTGTTTTGGAGTATGTCAATAAATGTACATCTGTTTTGAAATTGACAGTTCTTGTGTCCACCACTGCCTCTTTAGCATTTTTAAGATTTTTAGTACATTTCATCCTGTTGGTGCCTTTGTTTGCTTTATATCTTAAGAGATTATATTACCTATCTATTTTAATTAACATAACTAATGTAAGGCCCAGTGCACACCAAAAACCTCTAGCAGATCTGCAAAACACTAGAGGTTTTTGAAGCACATTTCAGAGCGACTCTAGGCATGTTTAGAGAAGTTTTCCAAACATGCCTAGGGTTTTTGGGAGCGTTTGTGTAGCAGATTACAAATATTGTTGAAGTAAAAGCTGTTACTGAACAGCTTCTGTAACAAACGCCTGGAAAACTGCTCTGATCTAGCGTTTTCCAGAGCGGTTTGAGCTTTTCCTATACTTTACATTGAGGCAGAAACGCTTCTGCAAATCGGAAAAGTGCTGCAGGACCCACGTTTGCGGTCTGCTAATAACCGCAAACCGCCGGTGTGCACCAGCCCATTGAAATACATTAGCTAAGCGTTTTCCAAGACGTCACCGGTTTGCGGATCGCTTCAAAAACCGCTCGGTGTGCACCAGGCCTAACTTAACCTCCTTAGTGTCGGGCATACCGCTTTCTGTCCTCAGGAGTCCCCCAAGAATAAGTGATGTGATCAAATGGCTTTAAATCCTTCAGTTAGCACTAGGCTAGTATAAGTATCGGGGACCCCCCCCCCCCCCGTCAATACGTTACCCAGCCTGGATCCAGCGATCGTGCAGCCTCCCAGCACAGCTTGGTCTCTCTATGGGGAGGATTGGGTTTGCACATGATGTCATGAAGTCAGCGACGTCATGTGCGATCCTCCCCATAGTGAAGACCGGAGCTGTGCGGGGAGGCTGAAGTTCATCTTTAAAGGGAACCTGAACTGAGTAAAATTATTTAGGCCTCTTTCACAGTGGGACGTTGTGTTTGATGCGACGTTAAAGTCGCACAACGTGCCCCTAACGCAGCGCATGTAGGTTATAAAATTGGGCGTTATTTTGTACGTTATGTGTCTCTTGGTGCGCCGTTTCCATTGCATACTGATGGAACAAAAATGGCGCATGCGTTATATTAAAAAAAAAAATTTACTGAGCATGTGCAACACACAACGCAGCAAATGTATTGCTAAACGCACAGCATGCAGCACTTTCTAAATATTGCTACACGTTACACACATATGTCACATATGACATACATATTAAAAAGTTCATATGGTAACTATGTATCTTTTTTTTTTTTTTTTTTAATGCTGTTTTTTTATTTTATTTTTTGGAAACTAGGGTAGGGGGTGTAAGGGTTCAAAAATTAATAAAATGTGTATTTCTATATATGTGTATGTGGGTGCATTTTTCTTTTTGACCACAAGATGGTACCACACTTAGTTCCATGTACTGTAAACAGCACACGGGAAGTAGTAAGTGTATCTGTTTACTTTCACTTTTGTTAATGAATGACGGCGTCTCGCGAACGTCGGCTTTCATTTATCACAGGCACTGTGATTGGGTCTGGGAACAAGCGGTTACTATTCACCGATCATGGAATGAATCCATGCCTAATCAAAGAGTTTCTGGTGATTGCCAGGAATAGTATGTCACTCGGGTATGGAACAGCCTCATCTGCTTTGACATTTAAAGGATACCAGATGTGAAAAAGTGTGGAGAAATGGGGGAGCAGGCATTTAGGGGGAGCTATGCTGATGCCTACGACTCCCCCATTGTCCTCTGACACCACCCCTCTTTCTTACCTAAAGAACCCCCCCCCCCCCGCAGCTCACTTCTGGGACGCAGGTAGTCACTATCAGTGCGCAGATGTCAGCCAGCTGCTTGCATCCCACAGCAGCCAGGAGCGCTCTGCGCATGCCCATGACGTCACGATTTGAAGGTAAAGGGTAAATCTCAGAAAGGACTGTGAGCCCAGATCAATCAAAGATGCAAGTAGGCACCCTTTAAATTTAGGCATGCCAGTAATGATTTCTCTGCATAAAATTTGTAATTGGCTTGATACTCTCCATGGGGAACTTTGCACAACAATTAAAGCTATGACGTTTTACATTCAAAATTAGACCTGTGATCTGTGTGGTGTCTTGACCAGGGACACAGGAGAATAGTACACACTTCCACTCTGGAAGGATTAACCTGCCTAAATTTTAACTCTGTTGACCTCCCTGGCGCTTCAAGTCTTTCTGGATTTACAATGGTTTATTTGCATATATTCAGCAGTGTTGCTCTGGGAGACATCTCAAGCTCACTCCAACCTGAATTATCGCAAATTCTTTCTGTTTTAGGAAAGCAAACTTTTGTTTTTCTTAACATCTTAGTAAGGGGGCTTTTAGGACCATTGCAGTCCCTTACACACTCCAATGAGTTCTGGGTCACCATGAGCTTGCTGGTTAGTCTGTGCCTATGAGTCTAAAAGAGGTACATTTTTCCAAGAATTTTAGGCCTCCAATCCTTAAAGGGAACCAGAGATGAACGATTCACACAAAATAAACATATCAGTTGATAGCTTGTAAAGAATAAATGCTCTACCTGATAATTTTGTCACTCTGGAGTGCCTTTTTGAGTGTTTTTTTATCCATTATTGCTCCAGGAAATATCCAATATGGCCGCCGGCTCATATCTCTTCTGCTTCCAGGTTATAAACTGTTCTGGATGTGCTGTCTATAGACTATAGACAAGCAGGGCTGCAGCAGGCTTTCATCTGTCTGCTTTCAACTTTATTATTCTGGTATGCTGTGTGGCTGCCTGTAGGAAGTGTCTCTCATAGAAATGAAACTGCATACCGTAGATAATGACTGGCTGCACACAGATACACTGTCTGTTTCAGAGCTTCATTCTTGGCAGCAGCAGCCCCTCCCATGTCAACGGCTCTGAGTATGAAATCTGAGCCAGGAGGGGGAAGGCTTGGGCTTGAAAAGACTCCACAGAACAGAGACTCAGCTATAATGATTCCAGGTCAAACCTCGACTGAATAGTCGGTGGATTCTTATCACAGTTGATAACAGATAGATTAGACTGAGAAGAATAAAACTAAAAGCAGGGTAGGTGTTTACTGTCATGTTCCCACTGATAAATGTAATAAAATACATGAGGGTGCTTCGTCTCTGGTTCTCTTTAAGTCATAACTCTTGTAGCTATCACACATATAATAAGACTAGAACACAAAAATGTTGAAATAAGTTTATGAATAAACGTAAAAAAAGAAATTGTGAAACTATACAAATAAGGCACGGGACTATACGGTATGTACATATATACCTAATACACCTCCTGCGTGCAGATTTTTTCAACAGCAGGAACCTAGGAGACTAATCAGGACAAAGGGAAAGATGACTGCAGCAATGTACAGAGACATCCTGGATGAAAACTTGCTCCAGAGCACTCCTGAACTCAATCTACGGTGACAGTTCATCTTTTAACAGGACAACAACCCTAAAGGGAACCTTAACTGTAAAAAAAAAAGTTTTACTTACCTGGGGCATCTGCAGCCATCCCGTGTCCTCGCAGTCAATCATGGCTCCTCTGGTCCCCCGCTGCCAGCTAGTTTTGTTTTTGCAGACTGGGAGTCGGCCGGCCACCATGTGTACGTTTTTACGCATCCCTGCTGGTGCAGCAAGCTATTGCAGACTTCAGCAAGTACATTTTTACGCGTTACGGGTGCAATGCGAAAAATTTTACGCATTACACCTGTAACGCGTAAAAATGTACTTGTTGGCAGCGGGGGACCAGAGGAGCCAAGAGTGACTGCGCGGGCACAGGATGGCTGCAGGGGGCTGGTAGATGCCCCAGGTAAGTAAAACTCTATTTATTTATTTTTTTACAGTTAAGGTTCCCTCTAAGCACAAAGCCAAGATATCAAAGGAGTGGCTTCAGGATAACTGAATGTCCTTTAGTGGCCCAGCCAAAGCCCAGAATCTAATCCGATTCAACATCTCTGGAGAGATTTTAAAATGGCTGTGCACCAACATTTCTCATCCAACCTGATGGAGCTTGCGCAAAAGGCAAAACTGGCCAAGGATAGATGTGCCAAGCTTGCGGCATCCTATTTAAAAAGACTTGATGCTGTAATTGCTTTCAAAGGTGTATCGACAAAGTATTGAGCAAAGGCTGTAAATACTTATGTACATGTGATCTCTGATTTTTTTATACTTTTAATAAATTTGCCAGAACCATACGTTTTTTTCCATGTTGCCATAATGCGGTGTTGTGTGTAGAATTCTGAGGAAAAAATTAATTTAATCCATTTTGGAATAAGGCCCGGTTCACATGGCATTTTATTCCGGATCCGAACCGGAACATATGCTGTACAAACGGAACGGATGTGAATGCATCCAATGTTAACCTATGGATCCATTCACATGCGTCTGTTGGTACGGATACGTTCCGGTCCATGGATCTAAAAAATGCTGCAAGCCCTAATTTTCAGGACTGTTCTGCCGAGCGGAACAGATCCGGATAAAAAATACTTACTGCAGCATCAGGGCATAGGAAACGGAACATTTCTTCACACTAGTGAAAAAACGGACCGTTCCACAGGGGGTAGGGGCATGGGCCGACGCGAAACTAGCGACGGGAGGGTAAGGTGAGGGTGCAGCAGGCGGGTGGGTGAGGGAGGGTTTATATATACCTAATTTCCAGTAGTAGCTGGCGGTAGAGGCTTCTGTCTTCCGCGTCGTGACTAGTCACATGACGTACTGTGTAGTCACAGCGGAAGAAGAGGAAGCCTCTACCTCCGGCTACTACTGAAAATAAGGTATGTATTTGCTGAGTGAGCATGGATCCAATCAATCATTGATCAGATCTGTTTTCACTATGTGAACCAGGCCACAGACTGAGCCATCTGGATCCGGTGAAGCGGAGACCGGATCTGCTAACTGGATCCTTTTGGTTCAGAACGCCAATGTGAACCGGGCCTAAGGCTGTAACAAACAAAACAATGAGGAAAAAGTGATGCCTCTTGGCCATAACCTCTGCTCACCCAAGGCACTGTACCTGCACACTACAATGGCACATTTGTACGCATGTAGATGCAGACACCTAGCATTTTATTAGGTAGGATATAAATGCTAAAATCTGTTATTTTTCTTCAGACTCTTCGCAGGTGCTACAGTCGTGTGAAGGAGCGCGGATTTGGGAAGCGGAAAAGCAGTTACACGTTTGAACAATTGGAACGAGTATTCGGTCAGGGTGGATGGGACACACAACCATGTCAGCCAGTCCTCATAAACAGTAGTGGGTTGTACCAAGAGATGGAGTCTGATGGCAGCACTATGGAGGACTATTCACTGGAGGACTGGGGCAATCAAAGTCAAGAGATCCAGGGCTTTCCAGGGGAGGAACTGGGTAAGATTCCAGTTTCTGTCATTTTATATCACTTTTTTTTTTTTTTGTCACCAGATTTCTGTACTTTTTTTACGCATTAATTTTGCTTATGTATAACCATTGGGCAGATGACATTAAGGTTCCCCTGACCATGGGCATCCTGTCATGTCAGCTATGCTCAGAGTAACATGAATATGTAAGAATATGAATCCCTTCTAAAGGGGTATAGAATAGTAAACATAAAATGGCATAAAACATTCTCACACTTGCACAGGAGTAGAAAAGTCTAACATTTCATACTTGGCACCTGCGCCATACCGCAATGCCGGTGAGCCTCACACACGACCAGAACTGCAGAGTGATGTCTTCAGTGGAACCAATGTGGCAGTGGAAGAGGTTGCAAAGAGGTCAGAGGAGCCAGGTGAGACTATACCATGTGGTACCTGTCCTTAACTTCTGTAAGATGCACAACTGATTTGGCCTCTTAATTCAGTTCACTTTTTTTTCCTGAGTTTTCTCACAGAAGTGTTCACAGCTTATTAAAATACCTATTCAGCTATCGGCAAGAAAAAAAGTATTTAATTTTGTTTGTCCCAAAATTATTTTATTTTGATATTACCTAAAGTAACTGAAGCAATACTTATGGAAAGGGAAGGCTCTGGAAAGCATAGAGCCTTCCCAGTCCTCTTTCCGTCCCCTTGTTCCAGGATACATGCCCCTGTACCGACTTGGTCAAATACCATGCCATATTCCTGCAACAAGAAAAGGTGAGACGACTAGTGCAGTGATGGCTAACCTTGGCACTCCAGCTGTGGTGTAACTACAAGTCTCATGATGCATTGCAATACTCTGACAGCTCTAAGCATAACTCGGGGAGGCAGAGGCTTGATGGGATTTGTAGTTTTGTCACAGCTCGTGTGCCAAGGTTAGCCATCACTGCACTAGTGTATGCGTACTGCACATGCCCCAGAGCCCGGTCTCAGGAGAAAGGTTAATTGAATTGGGGCCTTTGTGTTAACTTTTTTACTTGTCTTGTACTTGAGTGAGTTGTATGAAGAGGATTAGACTTGAAAAGAGTATAGTAGAAAAGTGCTACTCAAAAGAAAGGGTGCTGGACAGGAAGCCACTCCAAATGAACCAAGATGCAAAAGTCCACACTCCTTTCATAAATATCGAATCCTTTTATTGCAAATCCATACAAGCATAGCAAAGTGACAAAAAAACACAAATAAAAACGAGGTCTTGCGTGTCTTCAACCCCACTCATTCCTTAGTCATAGCTGAACTGACACTGTGTTACAGTAGCTCTGCCCACTTTGTGGCACACTTGAATCAGGTAGCGTATTCCCCTTATAGGGAGATGCACTAATTTTCAATCAAGACAAGACACAGAACATTTATATCATGCTTTTCTCATGACTGATTCAAAGCGCCAGAGCTGCAGCCACTTAAATTACAGCTGTAACAAGATGGATATGGAAGCTGCCATATTTATTTCCTTTTAAGCAATACCATTTGCCGGGCAACCCTGCTGGTCTATTTGGCTACAGTAGTGTCTGAATCACACCAGAAACAGGCATGCAGATAATCTTGTCAAATCTGACAATGTCAGAAACACATTATATGCTACATGCTTGTTCAGGATCAATGGCTAAAAGTATTAGAGACAGAGGATCAGCCGGATAGCCAGGAAGCTGTTGTTGTTTAAATGGAAATAAATATGGCAGCAGCGGTATCCCTCTCTTTACAGTTGGCCTTTTAAGAGACTCTGTAAGGAAAAAAAGTGCCCCCATGGTGCACTTATCTTTGGAGGGGATGCCTCTAGATCCTAATGAGGCACCCCCGGTCCTTGACGTCTTCAGGGATCTAGTGCCCCTGCCTCCAACCTCCCCACCACCACTCTTCTCCGGCGTAAATAGTCGAGGTCGAGCCCGATCTGGTCTGCTCTGCTGTGCAAGAGACTTGCACCTGCACAGTAGAGCGGACCTGATCGGGCACTGAAATTTCCATTGAAGCCCCATGGTTCGGGGGCTGCTGGCTCTGAATCCCTGAGGCTGGAGAGAACGTGGAAAGCCTCATTAAGATGCAGAGGCTTCCCCTCCCGAGGTAAGTACCCTTAGGGGCACTTTTTCTTTATCACTGGTTTCCTTTGAGGCACGCTCCACAGGCGACCGAGGTCATTAGGGGAGGCTAGCCCAAATACGCCTTACTGTTTTACGCACTAGCTTGAGCCAGGATTTGAACCCTTGTCAAAGGGCTCAAATCCCACTTCAAAGGCAACCGCCCTACCAGTACACTAATTATAAACCTGGTGTAACGGAGAAGACAAAAGGGTATCTATTTAACCACTTCATCCACAGGTCAGTAGATATACGTCCTCTGACTTCATCTAAGCCACAGGTCAGTAGATATACGTCTTGTAGCAGAAGCAGTGCTGTGCAGGATTGGGCTTGGTCCTGTGCACATTTCTGGCACTATCTGATGCAGCACTAATTGGTGAATGGGAATATATGTTTCCTGAGCTAATGAGATTGATTTTTACTATTAAAAATACTTTTATTTTCTCATTTCATACAGTTATACA
This sequence comes from Hyperolius riggenbachi, assembly GCF_040937935.1. Lineage (NCBI taxonomy): Eukaryota > Metazoa > Chordata > Amphibia > Anura > Hyperoliidae > Hyperolius > Hyperolius riggenbachi. The sequence goes on from NC_090651.1 coordinate 198,038,353, forward strand.
TCTGTACAGATTTTTGCTATGGATTGTTGCCTGAGGGATCTATTCCCAACCCATGCGGGTACCAGGCCTCATACATGTGTATGAGGCTTCATATTCATATTGATGCAGTCATTCACTCATCTTATTGTATTTCATGTGTTATCTTTAATTCCCCTGCATCAGTATGTAGCATAATAGCTGGGGTGTGTTTGATTTGCAACCCAGTCTTGTTTTAACTGCAGGGGGGAGGAGTGTGGAGACTGCCGTTACAGATTTATTTTCTCATCCTTAAAGGTAACATCAGCTAAAACCATGTCCGTCCGTCCCCAGCTCTACTTATCCAGGGCTTCCTGTAGCCCATTGCAGATGACACGTCCCACGCCTTAGCTCCGCTCTCAGCTGTTTGGCCCTGGGTCCTCGCCACTGCAGAGGGTGACCTCGAGGTTATCTCTTCTGCGCCTGCGCGAGCGCCGCTGTCAATCAAGCCAATGTTGTCCATGGTGTACTGCGCAAGCGCAGAACTACTTCATGGTTTTCACTGATGCTACCTTTAAGGACGGCTTACACATGAAAGAATGCTGGCTCCCTTCTAAGGAAACGCAGCAACCAATCAAAATTCACAGCTTCCTATAAACTTTACCTCTTATCACTATGCCTCAGTTCTTGTTGTGCTTCCCACCAGGAAGCATACAACCAATTTGTGCAGGTGCATGTTCATACCTGTATCTTCACTTGTTTTTACCTCCTCCGGGCTGTGCTATGGGAGCTGTGTGTGAGCTACTTCCTTCCTCCCTGAGGTCCTGGCTGCATAGGCTGAGGCAGCAGGGAGAGTGTTTTTGCTGCAACAGCGGTGTGGCTAGCAATGCGTAAGCCACTGGCATCTTCTGGGTTACGTGGCGACCTGGAGCCAGACACTAAGAGGCGGACTTCTGTCCTCTTATAGTGGAAGTAGATTCAGTGTTCCACACCGCTTGTCCTATCTGGCCAGGACGTTGTCAGTGGAACATGGTGCAGAAATGTATACCTAGCACTCCTGATACTAATGCTGTAATTAATACTTTTTTTGGAGAATAGCACATATGCTAAACACTCACATTTCTAGGGCCATAGAACGTGCCGGCTGCTTACCTAGTAGCAGTGTTCCGGCGAGTCCTCCAGGACGGCCCCTCCTGAGATTGTCAGTCCCCCCTTCCAAATCGGAAACGCCTTAAGAGAATTAAAATAATTGAGGAAGTATAAATCCCAACTCCTCACAATCTCCCACAGTTTATGCAAAGAGAAGAATAACGAACCACACTCCCCTCATAAATGTCAGGGTTGGGAATTAGGCGGCCGTCCTGGAGGCACTTCCTCCCTACGTCCTCCAGGACGGCCCCTCCTGAGATTTAGTGAGAAATTTACCTTAGGGTGGGATGACTGCTTGCAGAACTTTATGACCAAAAGACTGGTCTTGACTGGAGAGGAGTTTAACTCTGTAATGCTTAACGAATGTCGAATGCCTGGACCATGTCGCAGCCCGACAATCTGTTCCAAAGAGACTCCGACCTTTCTGCCCATGACGCCGATAAAGATCTGGTCGAGTGTGCTGTAATATGAGCAGGTGCTATTACCTGAGCTTTTGAGTAAGCAAGAGTAATAACCTCCTTAATCCATCTAGGCAACATGGCTCTAGAGACCTGAACTCCTCTTTTAGTACCTCCGAAAGCTGTGGGTTAGTTGAATTTCTCCAGTCCTTGGTTCTTCCCAATGGGACAGGAAGCACAAGATGCATTATAAGTACCACCTCCTCCTACCTATCCTCAGTGCGTTGAATATTACCTGGAACCAGTAGGAGGTTTATGGTTTAATTTAGGTGGGTATATTCATTTGTTGTGGAGGCTACGCGGAAAACCAATTACCGGTAACCATAATTATTGGCTTCCGCTTGCCTCCACAATATGTCAACAATGAGAGTTAGAATATAACGTTTCGGTATACTGAAACCGAACAGAAGTTCTGTTTAGATAAAACCATAATTATCTCCCTCATATCCCGTGAGCTTAATTTTTCCTCTTTTTTTTTTTTTTTTTTTTAATCGAGAAATTAGAAGATAAGGAAGGGATAAAGATTTCCTGATCCTTGTGGAAATCAGACCTAACTTTCGTTAAAATAAGAGCGGTAACCTGCAATCAATTCTATTCTTCAGGACAGGCATGGATGGTGGTTAAATGTATAGGGCCTGTATGTCTCCAATACACCTGGCCGCCGCTGTCACCACCAAAAAACATTTAAGGACTAAGTCCTTAATAGAAACTTCATGCAAAGGTTCAAAAAAGACATAAGAGGCTTCTGTATAGCGATAACCTTACTGTTTCAGACGAATGACGGACTCACTTCAGGATGAGCAGACCACGCCTTTAGATACCGAGAGGTCACTGAAATGGCCTGACCTTGCTTCACAAAGATCATCCAAGATCTGCAGGAACAATGGCACCTTTACTGAAGGTAGGACTATAGCAGATGCCAAACCTGATTTGGTCAGTCTGGCGCAAAAAGAATACCTGTGGTCTGATCCTACATCCCTTTTTGAAGTACACTTCCTATTATCTTCAAGGGGGAAAAACAAAACGTATGCTCTCCCCAGTGCCACAAAAAAGTGTTCACACTCTCTGGAAAGAACATTGTTCCAAGCAAAAACTAAGTAGCTGCAAATTGTCAAACATATTTGATTGGACGACAATTCTGAGATGGTTTTTTGCAACTCAACCAATGTGCTAGAATAATATCCTTTCCTTTGAGATAAGCTGATCTCAAGGAAGCACCTTTTTCACTGCCCAGCAGAATGTCTGGGAATAGGAAGCTTGAGATTATAGCTGGCCATACACTCTTTAGATTAGCAGCAGATAGATCATGAGATAGATTTCTGATCTATCTGATGTGTTTAGGAACATTTTTTACTACCGTCTTTCCCCGAAAATAAGACACTGTCTTATATGAAGTTCTCTTCCAAAATGTGTGCTAGGGCTTATTTTCAGGGAGGTCCTATATTTTGTGGGGGTAGCCAAATCCCCTTTAGTATTTATTCCCTGTTTATAGCCAGATTCCGTCTGAATATATAGGCAGATTCCCCCTGAATATATAGGCAGATTCCCCCTGTGTATATAGGCAGATTCCCCCTGTGTATATAGGCAGATTCCCCCAGTGTATATAGGCAGATTCCCCCTGTAGATCCCCCATGTGTATATAGGCAGATCACCCCCCTGTGTATATAGGCAGATCACCCCTGCAGATCCCCCATGTGTATATAGGCAGATCACCCCCTCCCCTGTGTATATAGGCAGATTCCTTCCTCCCTCCCGCTTTACCTCCGTGCAGCTGGCTCCTGTCCCCCTCCTTAACCAGGTTGGATCCCTCCGCGGTGTATGCCAGGCATAATTCAAACCGCTGATCAGCGGTGACGTCAGCTCATGCAGCCTAGTAACAGCGCTGCCGTATACAGGAAGTGATCTGTGTTTACTTCCTGTACAGCGCAACGCTGTTACTGGAGTGCATGAGCTGACTTCACCTCTTATCAGCGGTTTGAATTATGCCTGGCATACACCGCAGGGGATCCGACCTGGTTAAGGAGGGGGACAGGAGCCAGCTGCACGGAGGTAAAGCAGGAGGGAGGGAGGGAGAGCGAGCGATTTGCCACTAGGGCTTATTTTAGGAGGGTGTCTTAAATTTTGAGTATACTCGAAATATATGCTAGGGCTTAATTTAAGGGGATGTCTTAAATTCGGGGAAACACGGTAGGAACAGATTTCCAATAGATTTCAGTTTGAAATCTATTGAAAATCGATCTGATGGCATTTTTTTGCCATCAGATTTCCATTAGGGCCAATGCAAAATGATAAGCAATCTCAACAGATCGACCTAGATTTTCCAGCCTGCCAGATCGATTGAAATCGCTCGAAATCGTCCGCAAATCGGTCGATTGGTCAATCGATTTGCAATCAACCGATCGGCCAGAAATCGGCTGAATGTATGGGGGCCCCTTATGGGTGGACTATAAGACCCACTTGTTAGTTTAAAATGAGCCACAGAAGTGTAATTTCCACGTTTGTTTTCCAACCGATTCTCTCATTTCTGGAGAGTACTCCAGACTGCCAGTAGTTTAACCACTTAAGGACCACAGTCTTTTCGCCCCTTAAAGAAAACCTGAACTGAAAATTAAAAGTCAAAATAAACATACACAAGTCATACTTCCCTCCCATGTAGTCTACTCCTCATTCTCTTTCTTCTGTCCCGCATCCTGTTTGTCTACTGTGATTAAGGGAATTCTCTGTTCTCCATTTTCAAAATGGCCACTACCCCATAACAGCTTTCTGGTCAACACAATGTTAAACTGTAACATCGCCCACTTGAGCCATATGGAAACATGGACATTACCCGCCACATCAGGTGTTCTCTCAGCTATAACTGACAGCAACTGATATATTTCAGTTCTGACAACATTTTGTCAGAACTGGAAGGGATTATTGTCAGAAGTAAATGGTGAGCTTCTGAGAGGAACTGATGGCAAGGTATTGTTCATTTGAAGTTACCTCGTGTTTATTTTAAATAATTTTACTCCGTTCAGGTTCCCTTTAACCTCCCTAGCGGTATGGACAGAAATGTCCGTTCAAAAAAACATGCTGTGAACAGTATAAACATGCATACACATCAATACTCTCCTGCACTGTATACTAGACCCTTGCTTGACACATTTTGGCAAGTTACAGGGAAAAAAAAGTTTTAAAAATAAATTTTATCACTGGTTACACAAAAATCCTGGGGAAATTGAACGCTGGGAAGGTTAAGGACCAGAGCCTTTTTCTCCATTCAGACCACTGCAGCTTTCACGGTTTATTGCTTGGTCATACAATGTACTATATAAATGAAAATAACAAACACTAGGTTCCTGCGCTCTGGATCACCTGTAAAAAATGAATTAAATGTGCTCTCAGCTGCTACCCTGGACTGTGGTTCCCCAACCACACAAATGATAAAATCTAGTTACAATAAAGTGCAGGGTGCGCTTTAAGGACTCATGAGGCCTTTTAAAAATAGATAGCAAGATTACTGTGCAAGATATTTAATAATAAATCTGCTGTTTAAAACAAGTACAGAATCAATATAAGATCAATAAGCAGGATCCTGCTCACACCACGTCATTCACACATACATACACAACTCAGCACGTCAAAAAGCTAGTTCCATGGATTGAGGGAACTCTCCTCCGTGACTTATAAGAAGTGATATGATACAACCGTCAACTTCAGCCCTTGAAAACAGCTGCATGCGTCAATGATGGTCATAAGAGCATAGATGAATTGAAAAGTTCCAGTCCTATGGATTAAATCTGTGTTTGGATCGTATTACTGATTATAACAGCTTTGCTTAGTGTTCAGTCTATAGGCTTACCCCCTCCGTAGTTGGCAGCAGGGGACCTTTGAAACGTAATTCCTGCGGTATCGCCCGCTATGCAGAGGATGATGTAGCAGTCTATATGTCCAGGACCGCTCGATCTCGGGTGCCCCGGCCGGCGGCAGGCCGAGAGAGTCTGTGCGCTGCAGTAAACTTGTGTTCAATGCGCTGGGACAGGATGTCCCGGTCCTGGAACGCAACAACTTCCGCGTTCCGCGTACAGCGTGAGGGTAAAGGAAATCCAGCCCCCGGATGTGTTCAGCGGTGACGTCACTCTTGCTTCAGCCAATGCTTACGCGTTTCAGAAACTTAACGGTTTCCTTCATCAGAGCTAGGCTTCCAGGGGCACATAGATACCTTTATTCGCTGCGCTTGTCAATTGCTGCCCATAAGGGGGTGGTTATAGTTTGATTGACAGGTCTAGACTCCAAATGATGACAACCTCCGCAATGCTATATACATTCTCATTTCTGGGGGAGAATAATGTATTCATATTGTACGTGCACCAACCATTCCATACACACACAAATACATAATCATATTCAATTAATCAGTGTATCAAACCTTGATTCGGATGTATATAATTAGATGTGTGGAATAAATTTCGATTATTTACTCATGGCATTAGAAAAATGAACACATCCGGGGGCTGGATTTCCTTTACCCTCACGCTGTACGCGGAACTCGGAAGTTGTTGCGTTCCAGGACCGGGACATCCTGTCCCAGCGCATTGAACACAAGTTTACTGCAGCGCACAGACTCTCTCGGCCTGCCGCCGGCCGGGGCACCCGAGATCGAGCGGTCCTGGACATATAGACTGCTACATCATCCTCTGCATAGCGGGTGATACCGCAGGAATTACGTTTCAAAGGTCCCCTGCTGCCAACTACGGAGGGGGTAAGCCTATAGACTGAACACTAAGCAAAGCTGTTATAATCAGTAATACGATCCAAACACAGATATAATCCATAGGACTGGAACTTTTCAATTCATCTATGCTCTTATGACCATCATTGACGCATGCAGCTGTTTTCAAGGGCTGAAGTTGACGGTTGTATCATATCACTTCTTATAAGTCACGGAGGAGAGTTCCCTCAATCCATGGAACTAGCTTTTTGACGTGCTGAGTTGTGTATGTATGTGTGAATGACGTGGTGTGAGCAGGATCCTGCTTATTGATCTTATATTGATTCTGTACTTGTTTTAAACAGCAGATTTATTATTAAATATCTTGCACAGTAATCTTGCTATCTATTTTTACAAGGCCTCACGAGTCCTTAAAGCGCACCCTGCACTTTATTGTTACTATATAAATGAATTTTACCTCCTTTTCTTGTCACTAATACAGCTTTCTTTTGGTGCTATTTGATTGCTGCTGCGAGTTTTAGTTTTTATTATATTCATCAAAAGACATGAATTTTGTCAAAAAAATGATTTATTTTTTTTACTTTCTGTGCTGACATTTTTCAAATAAAGTAAAATTTCTGTGTACATTTTAGTCCAAATGTATTGTGCTACATGTCTTTGATTAACAAAAAAAAAACCCATTCAGTGTATATTTATTGGTTTGGGTAAAAGTTTTATGGCGTTTACAAACTATGGTGCCAAAAGTGAATTTTCCCATTTTTTGAAGCATCTCTGACTTTTCTGAGCACCTGTCATGTTTCATGAGGTGCTAAAATTCCAGGATAGTATAAATACCACCCAAATGACCCCATTTTGGAAAGAAGACATCCCAAAATATTCACTGAGAGGCATGGTGAGTTCATAGAATTTATTTTTTGTCACAAGTTAGCAGAAAATGACACTTTGTGACAAAAAAAAAAAGTTTCCATTTCTGCTAACTTGCGACAAAAAAAAAATGAAATCTGCCACAGACTCACTATGCTCCTCTCTGAATACCTTGAAGTGTCTACTTTCCAAAATGGGGTCATTTGTGGGATGTGTTTACTGTCCTGGCATTTTGGGGGGTGCCTAATTGTAAGCACCCCTGTAAAGCCTAAAGGTGCTCTTTGGACTTTGGGCCCCTTAGCGCAGTTAGGCTGCAAAAAAGTGCCACACATGTGGTATTGCCGTACTCAGGAGAAGTAGTCTAATGTGATTTGGGGTGTATTTTTTTACACATACCCATGCTGGGTGGGAGAAATATCTCTGTAAATGACAATTTTTTTGATTTATTTATTTTTTTACACACAGTTGTCCATTTACAGAGATATTTCTCCCACTCAGCATAGGTATGTGTCAAAATACACCGCAAAACACATTATACTACTTCTCCTGAGTACGGCGATACCACGTGTGGCACTTTTTTGCACCCTAACTGTGCTAAGGGGCCCAAAGTCCAATGAGTACCTTTAGGATTTCACAGGTCATTTTGAGACATTTGGTTTCAAGACTACTCCTCACGGTTTAGGGCCCCTAAAATGCCAGGGCAGTATAGGAACCCCACAAATGACCCCATTTTAGCAAGACACCCCAAGGTATTCCGTTAGGAGTATGGTGAGTTCATAGAAGATTTTATTTTTTTGTCCCAAGTTAGCGGAAATTGATTCTTATTGTTTTTTTTTCTCACAGTGTCATTTTCCGCTAACTTGTGACAAAAAATAAAATCTTCTATGAACTCACCATACTCCTAACGGAATACGTTTGGGTGTCTTCTTTCTAAAATGGGGTCATTTGTGGGGTTCCTATACTGCTCTGGCATTTTAGGGGCCCTAAACCGTGAGGAGTAGTCTTGAAACCAAATGTCGCAAAATGACCTGTGAAATCCTAAAGGTACTCATTGAACTTTGGGCCCCTTAGCGCACTTAGGGTGCAAAAAAGTGCCACACATGTGGTACCGCCGTACACAGAAGTAGTATAATGTGTTTTGGGGTGTATTTTTACATATACCCATGCTGGGTGGGAGAAATATCTCTGTAAATGACTATATTTTTTTTTTTTTTTTTTTTACACACAATTGTCTGTTTACAGAGAGATTTCTCTCACCCAGCATGGGTATGTGTAAAAATACACCCCAAAACACATTATACTACTTCTCCGGAGTATGGCGATACCACGTGTGACACTTTTTTGCAGCCTAGGTGCGCTAAGGGGCCCAACGTCCTATTCACAAGTCATTTTGAGGCATTTGTTTTCTAGACTACTCCTCACGGTTTAGGGCCCCTAAAATGCCAGGGCAGTATAGGAACCCCACAAGTGACCCCATTTTAGAAAAAAAAGACACCCCAAGGTATTCCGTTAGGTGTATGGTGAGTTCATAGAAGATTTTATTTTTTTGTCACAAGTTAGTGGAAAATGACACTTTGTGAAAAAAACTATTAAAATCAATTTCCGCTACTAACTTTTCACAAAAAATAAAAACTTCTATGAACTCGTCATACACCTAACGGAATACCTTGGGGTGTCTTTTTTTTCTAAAATGGGGTCACTTGTGGGGTTCCTATACTGCCCTGGCATTTTAGGGGCCCAAAACCGTGAGTAGTCAGGAAACCAAATGTCTCAAAATGACTGTTCAGGGGTATAAGCATCTGCAAATTTTGATGACAGATGGTCTATGAGGGGGCAAATTTTGTGGAACCGGTCATAAGCAGGGTGGCCTCTTAGATGACAGGTTGTATTGGGCCTGATCTGATGGATAGGAGTGCTAGGGGGGTGACAGGAGGTAATTGATGGGTGTCTCAGGGGGTGGTTAGAGGGGAAAATAGATGCAATCAATGCACTGGGGAGGTGATCAGAAGGGGGTCTGAGGGGGATCTGAGGGTTTGGCCGAGTGATCAGGCCCTAATTTGCCCCGTGTGGGCTCCTGAACTGATGGGTAGGTGTGCTGGGGGGTGACAGGTGGTGACAGGAGGTGATTGATGGGTCTCAAGGTGTGATTAGAGGGGGGAAGAGATGCAAGTAATGAACTGGCGAGGTGATCAGGGCTGGGGTCTGAGGGCGTTCTGAGGGTGTGGGTGGGTGATTGGGTGCCCTAGGGGCAGATAGGGGTCTAATCTGATGGGTATCAGTGACAGGGGGTGATTGATGGTTGATTAGATGGCATAACAGATGTAAACAATTCTCTTTGGAGGTGATCTGAGGGTAGGTCTGCGGGCGATCTGATGGTGTGGGGGGGGGGTGATCTGATGCACGTAAGAGGCAGGTTAGGGTCTTATCTGATTGGAGGCATTGACGGGGTGATTGACAGGGGAGAATAGATGTATACAGTACACGGGGGGGGGGAGGTCTGAGGTCGTTCTGAGGGTGTGGGCGGGTGATTGGGTGCCCTAGGGGCAGATAGGGGACTGATCTGATTGGTAGCAGTGACAGGTGGAGACAAGGGGTGATTGATGGGTGATCAGTGGGTGATTAGATGGCAGACCAGATGTAAACAATGCACCTTGGAGGTGATCTTGAGGGTAGGTCTGTGGGCGATCTGATGGTGTGGGAGGGTGATCAGATGCCCGTAAGAGGCAGGTTAGGGTCTGATCTGATAGGTGGCAGTGACAGGTGGTGATTGACGGGTGATTACAGGGGAGTATAGATCTATACAGTACACAGGGGGAGGGCTGGGGAGGATCTGAGAGTGTGTGTGTGTGTGTGTGGGGGGGTGATCAGGAGCCCCCAGGGGGCAGTTTAGGGACCAATCTAAAAAAGTGTTGACAGATAGTGACAGGGAGTGATTGATGGGTGATTAGGGGGGTGATTGGGTGCAAACAGGGGTCTGAGGGATGCTGTCGGTGATCAGAGGGAAGGGGGGGGGCAGATCAGTGTGCTTGGGTGCTTACCTGGGGGGCTGCAGCCTGCCCTGGTGGTCCCTCGATCACTGGGACCACCAGGGCAGGAGGCAGCCTGTATAATACGCTTTGTATACTTTACAAAGCGTATTATACGCGTTGCATGCGGCGATCTGAAGTTTACTGCGCAAGGGGGGCGGAGCCTGGCGCCTGATCGCGTCACGCGATCGGCGCATAACCACGCCGGCCGCCGCCGATGGGCGTATTGCGGTCGTTTGTGCCCAGCCCTTGCCGTTGGCTGTGGCCGCTCGGCAAGTGGTTAAAGAGATTATTTTATCCAGTGAAGCACACTTGTCATGTATGTAATTGAGATTCAAATGCCCTGTACAACTCCAGAGCCATGCATCTGTCATAACGAATGGATTTTATAATCCATTCGATTGCAGATTTGGTTGAGAAGTCAATTTTTAGGGAGAGTTTCACTGGATCTGACATCCAGATCGATTTCTCTATCCAACCACTGACATAGAATTGCTGTTTGAAATATTTAGTAGACAGCTTGTGCTCAAGCAACAGCTGGAATACAGGCAAAAGGAAAGACATAGCTTGTCGGTGACCGACTTTGCTCTAAAAAACTATCAGGCCTGGTGCACACCAAAAACCGCTAGCAGATCCGCAAAATGCTAGCAGATTTTGAAACGCTTTTTCTTCTTTTTCTGTAGCGTTTCAGCTAGCATTTTGCGGTTTTGTGAAGCGTTTTTGGTGTAGTAGATTTCATGTATTGTTACAGTAAAGCGGTTACTGAACAGCTACTGTAACAAAAAACGCCTGGCAAACCGCTCTGAAGTGCCGTTTTTTTCAGAGCGGTTTGCGTTTTTCCTATACTTAACATTGAGGCAGAAACGCATCCGCAATCCAAAATCTGCAGCAGCCCGGGAGTATGCGTTTCTGCAAAACGCCTCCCGCTCTGGTGTGCACCAGCCCATTGAAATACATTACCCTAGCGGATCCGCACCCGCAAGCGGATTGCAAACCGCAGCAGAACCGCTCTGGTGTGCAGTAGGCCTCAGAGTATTTTTGATCCAATCTTTTCTGCAGATCCATCCTAAATACTTTAGAGTTGTAAAACAACCTGAATATTATCTTAGGTCTTCCTTCATTTTCACAGCTAGGCAAAGCTAGAAAATATCTTCTGGATACTCAGATTACTGCTATTGTAATCATGTTCTTTCATAAAGATCCTGGGAACACTTGTAACCCAACAAGGAAGTACTATGGACTGCAAATGAAAGACTTGGGATTGAATCCTGAATTGCTGCTTCAGCATTTATGTTGCTCTTTTGTCCTGACGGACTGAAGGCGCCTGAGCTGCAGCCATTAAGGCACGCTCAGTAGGCAGTAGCAGTTCCAAAGAGCCTCGCCAAAGGACTCCTTACCAAACAGGTGTAGTCTTTCTGAACAGGAAGTGCTAAGGTATCAATCCCGGTCCCCAGTGTCAGAGGTAGAGCCCTTAACCACCACACTAGCTACCGCCACTTTTTAGAATGTTTTTAAAAAGCAAACTTGCCATCAGAATAACTTATTGCAGTTGGCTGATGGTGTAATGGTTAAGGGCTCTGCCTCTGACACAGGAGACCAGGGTTCGAATCTCGGCTCTGCCTGTTCAGTAAGCCAGCACTAATTCAGTAGGAGACCTTTGGCAAGTCTCCCTTACACTGCTACTGCCAATAGAGCGCGCCCTAGTGGCTGCTGCTCTGCTCTGGCGCTTTGAGTCCGCAAGGAGAAAAGCGCAATATAAATGTTATTTGTCTTGTCTTGTCTATGCATAAACCTTGCATATATTTATATGAAAAAAACAGTGTTGCAATTCAAATGTCTATGTGCAGAATCCCTGCACATAATTAAAGGAATACTATCGATTCACATATTTTTTTCAATTGACACAGGAATTGTTTGGGAAGTGCTGCTAAGTACTGGTGTATACATTTTAGTAGCAACTTCTTTGTTTACTGTTATACATTCAAACTTTACTGACGCCAAAACTGACGACTGACTGAGCCATGAGGAGAGGGGAAATTCCCCTCACACTTGATCAGTGAACTCTATGTGTAGCTCTGTGTGTGACAGAGAAGAGAGCTCCCAACAGCTGCAGCTGCTGTGTCCTGTGTTTCTGACTGACCTGTCTGAAGAGAGCAGAGGAAATGTAACTAAAATTGTCACAGCTTTTTCATACTGTTTTTGCTTTCAGAGTTTGATATTTGCTTTCTGTAGTCTGATATGCAACTCTGGCTGTGCATTGATGCAGACACCCCTTCTGCAATTGATTTGTCCCAATATAGCTAAATCCTACCCTCAAATTACAGTTTTTGCCTCTGATATTTAACATGAAAAGTAGGAAAATGTTTACTCAGCTACTTAGACATTATTTGCACACTGTCATTTTAGAACACTTGGGTATCGATAGTATTGCTTTAAGTAAAAACACACCTGCTAATAGCTTGACTCCTGTGCATATTCCCTGCACAAAATTATTTCCTGAAAGCACACCTGCTATCAGCATCATTATCTGAAAAGAGCAGTTGCTATTGCAAACAGAATGTCTGTGTATAATTATTACACACCATTGTTATCTGAAAATTAGCATTGCAAACTGAAGGTTTCTGTGCATATTTTTTGCATGTAATTTTGCATTGCATTCACAACCCTGCATTCAGAATATCCATGTGCCAATCCTTGCACATAATTCTTATCTGATAGGTAGCATTGCATTCAGAATCTGTAAAGCACATCTGCTAACAGATAAACTAAGCATGCATATAATTATCTAAAAATGTAGGCACACAAATCAACTCAAACCCCAAGAGTCTTACTAACATGTATCCATAAACAATATGACAGGAGTCTGCAATAAACACTGCAATGTGTTTGCTTACCCGGTGGTTGTGACCTGACTGCTCAGTTTCACCAGTTGCAGCACTCTCCTGAGCTTCTGTGGTGGGCCCACTTGACTGCTCCATGACCCCCTCAGAGCTGTAGCGTCTGCGTGTATAGCATGGCCATCACGGTTTAAAATACTCGCACTTCCGGCCATCTAACACGCCCAATACGCATGATGTTTTACGCATGACGCAGTACACATAACGCGGCTCATGCTTAACCAATGATGCATACATGCGACCAATCATGCGAAACTTACGTCAAATCCGGGCATGCAGAAAAGAATCCAGCGTCTCTGCTTACCGCCGCCATGCCTGCAGAAAGTATAATGAAGAGGGGGAACCTCTCCAGTCCCCTTCATTCAAAATAGGAAAAAAAGAGGTAACCTCCTGCTTAGCTTCCTATTCTAGGCCGCACAACAGTACTCTGCCTAAATTATACTTTACAAAATAAAATACAAAGAAAACAATAAAAATTGTATAGCAGGTGCCCACAGGCTCCCATACTGAAAGGTACAACCTTCTCTGGTGCTTTCGTGATGAGGTCTGGGAAACAGACAAAGAACTGTGGGAGATTGTGAGGACGTGGGATTTATACTGCATCAATTAATTTTTTTAATTCTCTTAAGGTGTTTCCGATTTGGGAGGAGGGACTGACACAATCTCAGGAGGCGCCGTCCTGGAGGACGTAGGGAGGAATGTATAGCCAGTATATAGTATATTGTCTATACATATCTAGGGTCCCTATCAGCAATGTGAGTTTTTAGAATGTTTATATTGTAGGTACTGTGTTCATACAGACCTGATGAAGTGGATGAAGACCAGTGAAACGCGTCTTGTGCTTAAAGATACTCTGTAACAAAATTTTCAACGTTATGTCTTTTATCCCGTAAGATCCTATACCTGTTCTAATGTGGTCTGTATTACTGCAGCCTTTCCTAGTTGCACAGTGACTGTATTATCTCCATTATATAATCTAATCTTTGTCAGCTTGGTCGGCTCAGACAGGAATGTGCTGCTCTGCTGTGATAGGTACACACCCTTTCCACTCCCCCTCCAGGCTCTGTATGAGTCACAGACTGAGCTTCTCTCAGCCTATCACATGCTGGTTAGGAGCCATGTTTTTTGTTTGTAAACACTGCCTAAAACTGGCAATTACAAGCCAGGATTTCAGCAGGGAGTGGCAGAAGCAGCAAAGAGGAGCCCAGGAGAACATAATGAATACAATGGTATGCTTTTTATTGTAAGGGTTTTAGAGTACAGATTCTCTTTAAATAACTATTATGCAGTTATTTTCGTACCTTGCTTGTTCTACATGAGAGGTAAGAATTGTATACCTCTCCCTTTTTTTTTTTAAATCATACAAAAATCGCCTTATACATCAGGTGCTTCCAAACCGGTTTATCTTGTTTGATACACTTCAGTCTTGATGTTATTGCACTTTAAACTTCCCCTAAAAGGACAACTGAAGTAAGAGGAATATGGAGGCAGCCATATTTATTTCCTTTTAAACAATACCAGTTGCCTGGCAGCCCTGCTAATCTGTTTGGCCGCAGTAGTGTCTGAATAACACCAGAAACAAGCATGCAGCTTATCTTGTCAGATCTGACAATAATGTCAGAAACATCTGATCTGCTGCATGCTTCTTCAGGGTCTATGGCTAAAAGTATTTGAGGCAGAGGATCATTAGGACAGCCAGGCAACTTGTATTGCTTAAAAGGAAATAAATATGGCAGCCTCCATATCCCTCTCACTTCAGTTGTCCTTTAAAATCTACCCAAGAGTGCGACCATCCAGTTCTTGCCTTTACAGTTTATGGAAACCCGTGCGGGGGTGGGTTTATCCCCGCAAAGTCTGTTGTTGGTTGTGGGCTTGCAACCCACTTTTGTGAGTATAAAATCGTATTGACTCTGTGAGTCAACTTAATCGGACATACTGCACCATCGGCTCCTGGTCTTCTTTTGTTTCCCAGTGAATCTTTGGAACTACAGAGAAACTTCCTTCTCTTAAACTTTAGAATAGGAAGCATTTTTACAGTATGGAATCTGATTCAATAGGGTGACTTCATGGTAACATCAGATTTACAGGATGCCTATTTACATAACGTAAAATTGTAAGCATTACCTCAGATATGCGGTAAGGATGGAAAATTCGACTCGCCATTTTCAATACAGAGCTCTTCCATTTGGAATATCTTTAGCTCTGTGCATTTTTACTAACGTGTTAGCGGAGGTCATGGCTTTGATGTATTTCAGATTCGAGTGAACCCATACCTGGACGACCTGCAGATTGCTGGGAAATCCCCATGGCTGTGTTGAAGAATTTGGAAGTAATAGTTCAGTGGTTATCCCCAGGATGTGGAGTCAGAGTCAAGGATTCTGAGCAATTTTGGGTACCTGGAGTCGGTGGTTTCAATCAACTGAGGATTCGGATGATTTTTCTATCAACTCCACAGCCCTGGAAAGAATTAGGCTAAGGAGTCCAGGAACTAGAGTCAGAGCAATTTTGGGTACCTGGAGTCTGTGCTTTCATAAACTGAAGATTTGGAGTCTGATGACTTTTGTACCAACTCCACAGCCCTGATTATGCCACCTAGGAAGGTTTCTGAACTATGACAAGTCAACCTTAGCTCCATTGCAAAGGGTGATGTTTCTGGGGCTTTAGGTGGATTTGTTAAAGAAGAAATAGTTACCAATAGACGACAAAGTGAGGTTGATTTTTAAAGTACAGCATTTGTTGCAAACCCTGCAAGTCTCTTTAACCTCCCTAACAGTATTGACAGATATATCCGTCCATAAAAACATGCTGTGAACAGCATAAACGTGCATAGACATCAATACTCTCCTGCACTGTATACTAGACCCTTGCTTGACACATTTTGGCAAGTTACAGGGGAAAAAAAAGTTTTAAAAATACATTTTATCACTTTTTGCACAGAAATCCTGGGGAAATTGAACGCCAGGGAGGTTAAGACAAATCCTATCTCTACTCGGCCTTGTGACTTCCTTCAGTAATGCCAGCAATGGTCTGGGCCCAATTCCATAACCAGCCTTTGCATACCTGGTATCTAGGGATCTGTGCAGGAATTTACCTTCCTCGGCTCTCAGATCGATCGAAATGGTGATTGTAGTCATGAAATAAAACGTTGGATAACCCTCTGCAGAAACACGATGGTAAGCATGAACCAAGTATGGAAAAGCAAAGGCATTAGCATTACAACCAAATGTAGACTAGTTCATGCCATTGTTTTCCCCATAACCATGTATGGCTTCGAAAGTTGGACCCTAAGAAAAGCAGTTAGAAGAAAAATCGACTCCTTCGAGTTGTGGTGCTGGCGACGGTTGCTTCGCATTCCATGGACAGCAAGAATGACAAACAAAAACGTATTGGAACGTATAAGACCAGACATGTCACGTCACTGGAAGGCAAGATCACCAGACTCAGACTCGCATATTTCGGCCACATGATGCGATCAAATTCCTTAGAGAAAGACCTAATGCTAGGACTGATCAGTGGCAAAAGGCGACAAGGCCACCAGAGAACGTGTTGGCTTGACACCATCAAAGCTGACACAGGATTGAGCTTAAGGCAACTGGCAGAAATGGTACAAGATCGGACAGCATGGAAAGAGCTAACCCATAGAATCGCCAAGACTCGGGTATGACTGAATGGATAACCTCATCATCATTTAAGGATCTGAGACGAATCTCAAGAATCGCTGGATCAGATGGTGAAGATACTAGGAGAGTAATGGCAGGCTATAAATTGGGGAGAAATCGGCCCCAATCTCAACAAAGGGTGACCTTGGCAACCAACCCTATTATTTACAGATGCCAGCAAGTGGGGCTGCAGGGCTCATATGGAGCAAGTGCAATCCCAGAACAGGTGAATTCAAGAAGTAGCTCAGACCTCCTTAAATTACAGATAACTACTAGCAGTAAAACTTGCACTGTTAGAATTCCTGCCTTATTTAATGAATCAGAATATGATGTTTCAGACAATATAGTAGCAGTTTCTTGCGTTTGAAAACATGGAGGAGCGAAAATCAAGGGCTAATAGATATCAGAGGAAAATCTTTTATCAGTGTCAGCGGTTCATATTAGAGGCTTGCAAAATATTTTGGCAGAACAGCTGAGCCGCGTCCCATGTTGGGAGAGTGGGCACTAAATTGGGTGGTTTTCAGAGACCTCTCAAGCATGTGGGGTTTCCCCAAGTTGGATCTCTTTCCCCTCCAGCCAATCCAAAGACAAAAATATTTGTTTTCCGATGTATCCATCATCCCCGCCGCCGGAGAGATTGGATGCACTTGGCAATTCCATGGTCCAAGGGGCTATTGTATGCATTTCCCTGGTAAATCAAATTTCCAGAGTACTATGAAAGCTCAGTTTAGAGAAGCCATGGTTTTACTGGTAGCACCATTCCAGAAGGTCCTGGTTCCTAGCAATCCATACATTGGCATTAAAGGGACCTTGGTTTCTACCAAACAGTTAGGATCTGTTTCAAGAGGGAAATCTTCATCCGGAACCAAAGAAGTTCCACTTAGCGGTGTAGCTCTTGAATTGAGATCAATCAGAAAAAGGGACAGAGTAACTAAGACGATGGTGAACTGTCATAAGGTAGTCACTTGTCAAATCTGTTAGTTTTGGAGAGTATATTTTACAAGAAAAGTTAATAAGACTATCCGAACAGATGATTTTCCTTCTATTCATGATTTTTTGCAACCCCGATTAGGATTAATCATCCAACACTTTAAGGGTGTAGTTTGCAGTCCTCCTTTTTTTTTTTTAATGGGAATCAAAGGATCAAGCTATTGATTTTCTAAAGGCAGTTACTAGATCCAGGCTAGTGCTGAAAAAAACGGGTTTCTTTTGGGATCCTTCCTTAAGGTGGCCACTAACTGACCAATTTCTAGCAAAAAAAATCATTAGAGCGATCAGAAATTCTGATTGGATTGATTGTAAATAATCTCCATTGATGGGCACAATCGATTACGAACGATTAAAAATACTCGTCCGATTGGATTTTGGCCAAACCAAAATTTGGATTTTCTAGTTGATTGTGATAGGTAGGAAGCAAAGATTGGTTCGATGGTGGTGTACTGAACGATTTTTTTTCTAATCAGAATTATCTGATCGCTCGAACAATTTTTCACTAGAAATTGGATCATTTGTGGCCACCTTTAGTTTTACTTTTTTTTTTTTTTTTTTTAACTGACCCACTATTTGAACCTTTGACCCACATCTTCAAAACTGTGTTTCTGTTGGCCATTACTTCTGCTTATAAATTCAGTGACATTTAAGCATTGTCAGCCTAAGGGAACCTGAGGCTGGAGGGATATGGAGGCTGCCATATTTATTTCCTTTTAAACAATACCAGTTTCCAGTTGCCAATCCTGGCAGTCCTCTTGATCTTTTTTCTCTAGTACTTTTAACCGTAGACCCTGAACAAGTATGCAGCAGATCGGGTACTCTGACTTAGCGGACTCAGGTTTTACTGCATTAGCCATATGCTTGTTCCAGGGTTTTGACTTGGACACTACCTATGTTACAAGGTCAAAAGGGCTGCCAGGCAACTGGCATTGTTTACAAGGAAATATGGCAGCCTCCATATCCCTCTCACCTCTGGTTCTTTTTAAAGCAGAACTGAATTCAGAACCTCTCTGCTCTAAAAGATATGCAAAGGCATAATAACTTTTAAAGAAAAACATTTGTGTTACAGCTGATACAAATCCTGAAATAAATCTGCTTTCATGGAAGCAGACATAATGTTAACCTCCTCTGCTTTCAAATGAGCTTATCTGCAAGGGCAGTCGGGTGACACAGGAGAGAACAAATTACATCTTGTGATTAGACACAAATGTGGGGGGATTAGATAGGCTAAACTCTCTGAATACATACAGGGTGCATTTCTGTTTTCCTTCTGTTCTGTGCAAGAGTTCAGGTCCACTTGAAGAGCCCTATATGATGGTGTATCAGAACAGACCCATTCGCTACTAAATTTTATCAGGACTAAAAGATTGTGTTTCCATCATTTTGTTATCCTCCATGGAATAAAAAGGAAACCAGGTTACATTCTTTGGATTTAAACCATGTAGTTCTACAGTATGTAGATGACACAAAAGCTTTTTTTCTTGCACACGCTGCAAGATCCCTGGTGGCATTTTGGGCAGAACGATCGTTAGCCTCCTTGGAACAAATATTTATTTGGTACACGGTCATCAGACCTTCATAAAAGACTATCGAGTGGACCTGCTTTCTAGTCAGGATGTGTCTTTCGGTAGGAAAGTACTGCCGAATGTCATCTAGCACTCGGGTAAAGGTTATTCATTGGTTTCTCATGTGTGAGCTGTCCTGAAGAATGAGTAGATAAAACACGGTTTGACTTAACGGTAGCAGGATTTCTGCAAATCCTTCAGGACGGCTACCTTATTTCCCACTATATATTGTTTACATCTGTATATTTCTGCGTTTTATTTATAGACTGCATTAAAGGATACCGGAAGTGACGTGACATGAGATAGACATGTGTATGTACAGTGCCAAGCACACAAACAACTATGCTGTGTTCCTTTTTTTTCTTTCTCTGCCTGAAAGCGTTAAATATCAGGTATGTAAGTGGCTGATTCAGTCCTGACTCAGAGAGGAAGTAATTACAGTGTGACCCTCGCTGATAAGTAATTCCCCTTTTTATCTTTCTTGCTCTCAGAAGCCATTTTCTGCTAGGAAAGTGTTTTGTAGTTGCAATTTCTTATCAGTGAGGGTCACACTGTAGTCACTTCCTGTCTGAGTCAGGACTGAGTCAGCCACTTACATACCTGATAATTAACTCTTTCAGGCAGAGAAAGAAAAAAGGGAAAACATCTTCGTTATTTGTGTGCTAGGCACTGTACATACCCATGTCTATCTCATCATGTCACATGTCACTTCGGGTATCATTTAATCTCAGCTGTAAGTTCTTTGTGGTTTCTTGTGACATAACTGAGACATAGTGATAAGAGGTGGTATTTATAAGGTGCTGTGCATTTTGATTGGTTCTTGTATTTCCTCGGGAGGCTTTCTCTCATGTGTTAAGCTATCCGGAAAGATTCAAAGAAATCCTGCTACTGGTAAGTCTAACCATGTTTTTATCATATAGTTTTTGGCTGTTATTTTGATCTTCAACCATTTACCTGGAACAAGTAAGCAGACA
The DNA here is from genome assembly GCF_040937935.1 of Hyperolius riggenbachi. Taxonomy (NCBI): domain Eukaryota; kingdom Metazoa; phylum Chordata; class Amphibia; order Anura; family Hyperoliidae; genus Hyperolius; species Hyperolius riggenbachi. The sequence continues at coordinate 198,058,601 of NC_090651.1, forward strand.
AGGTATTTCAATTTTTCTCTGAGGATCTTCCTAAATGTTCCAGAGGAATAGCTCAGAAAGCATAGCCAGAAAATCCCCATACCAGCCTGGCAGCTGGCCTTTTTAGTGTGAAGTCAGCAATAGAAGTCCCAATGTTTGTCTGCTGAGCATACATTTTTCTGGTGGTGGATAATGTGCACATTGGAATGTATCGGAGTTCATTTTCAAATGCATTTGTGCATTTTTAATACAATTAAATAGTCCTGAGTTGAAGTGGTCTGCTTCAGTCAAATCATATTTTCTTATTTAGCTTAGATAACACGAAGAAGAATTAGACAATGCTAGGTTTTTGTATTTTTTTTAATTCACTGATCTGTTAGTTTACTGAGATCTAATGTCTAAAGAGTACACACTGTACAATTTTCCACCAGATGGATGGATCTATCAGATAATTTTCCGATCAGTCCAGATTCCGAAAGGTTTCACAATCTATTTCGGGTACTTGTCAGCGCAAAATCGATCAGGAACAATTTGGATGTCTACACACGATGCAATTTATCATCAGATCATCGATCGAACTGATTAAAAATGTTACTGTGTGTATGGGGCTTTAGTGTCTAGTTCTTATCAGCAGCTGTGAATAGACTGCAGGAACACCACAACAACACTCTCCCCATAATGAAGTTTAATTGCACAATTCTTTGGCAGATAGATGGCTCGATAGATAATTTCAAACAGGTCCGATCTGATTTGGATTGTTTTTTTTAGATCGATTTTCCCATAGAAGTCAATGGAAATCGATGGAACAATGATCAGAAAATCGATCGACCGGTTAATCTGCTGAAAAAACTCATTGTGTTTTCCCAGCATAACCCCTTTAGTGCTCCCTGCAAAGTGAAACCAAGTTCAGGTATTTTAAAGAGAATCTGTACTCTAAAATTCTTACAATAAAAAGCATACCATTCTATTCATGATGTTCTCCTGGGCCCCTCTGTGCTGTTTCTGCCACTCCCTGCTGCAATCCTGGCTTGTAATTGCCAGTTTTAGGCAGTGTTTACAAACAAAAGACATGGCTTGTGATAGGCACAGAGAAGCTCAGTCTGTGACTCACACAGCCTGCGGAGGGGCGTAGAGAGGGTGTGTATAGCTTCTATCCTATCTCAAGCAGAGCTGCACGTTCCAGCCTGAGTGCCTGAGCCTGACAAAGACGACAGAGGAGAGAAGATTAGATTATATAACAGAGATAATACAGCCACTGTACAACTAGGAAAGGCTGCAGTAACACAGACCACATTAGAACATGTATAGGAACTTATAGGATAGAAGAAAAAAGGCTGAAAAATGTGTTACAGAGTCTCTTTAAGATTTCCATAAATTGGAAGATTTTTTTTTTTTTGTTCATAAAAGTTTGCTGTGGCTAATATTTTTAGAGCATAGAAGAAATTCGGAGTTTAGTTCCACTTTAAAAACCAGTTACTTCTCAGAGATCTGGTTGTTGCGGAATAAGTTGCATATCATGATATCTTGCTGAATAAGTAAATATTCTACTTTTTTTTTTTTTTTTTTTATTTCCTTTCTGTATTTCATTTGTCTTACAGCACCTTGGGTCGTCCAGAAACAGCCACTGCCGTGCCCTCCTAATGATGGTACAGTACACACCCTCTGCAGCACTTACATTTTAGTTGTTAGTCATTATCGATATTGTCCAGTGCTTCAAAAGTTAAGGCAAATTACCTCATGCCTTGCTCTGTATCACAAGGGTGGCACTGAAGGAGTTTGCTTCCACTCATCTGGTAGTTTGAGAAACAGAATATGAGTAAACCAGTTTTTGAATGGTAAGATGTTTTGTTGGCAGATTCCCATTAACCTTTAATATAAGCACTAATGCAATTACTGGATATGACAACGCAGACATGGTAATTTGGGTGACAGTATTGGACTTTTATAATAGGATTGCAGTGGTGATGTGGTGCAGTGGCAATCAGCGCCGAGAATTTGGCTTGAAGTGTACCTGAGATGAGGCCTTAAAAAGAAAATATACAGTAGCAATAAAAAGTATGTGAACCCTTTGGAATTATATGGATTTCTGCACAAATTGGTCAAAAAATGTGATCTGATCTTCATCTAAGTCACAACAATAGACAATTGCAGTCTGCTTAAACTAAAACCACACACATAATTACATGTTTCCATGTTTTTATTGAACACACCATGTAAACATTCACAATGCTGGTGGAAAAGGTATGTGAACCCCTAGACTAATGGCATCTCCAAGAGCTACTTGGAGTGAGGTGTTAGCAAGCTAGAGTTCAATAAATAAAATGAGATTAGAGGTGTTGGTCCTATAAAAAACACACACCAGTTTTGGGTTTGCGTTTCTTAAAGCAGTAGGATCAGCCATACTATGCCAGGGGAAAAAAAACACATATACTGTATGTAGATAAATACTTGATCTAGAGTTGCTGATGATGCTAAATAAAATGTAGGCCATGATGGCGTGTGCACATATAGATATATATGTAATTTTATAGTTTTATGATTTTAAAGATTTTTGTAGTAATTAAGGAACTATATGTGGATCTTTAGCCCATCAGAATATATAGTGAGGATTAGTGGAATAAAACAAAATAAAATAAAATAAAATGAAAAATAGAAACCGCTTGGGAAGTGTCCAGTAAAACCTCCAGGAATGTACTGTGCCCTTAAGGAGAAGATTGAGGAGGAGTATCGGAGGAGGAGTTTGGGAGCTATATAAGGCTGGTGTTGGGGTTTCAGGACAATTCCAATCATTCTGATGAAGACACACGTTTTTGTGTTGAAACATGTTAATGAGGTCGAGTTGGGGCGCCCCATGAGATCTATTGGAATCTACTGTTCTCTCAAACTGAGGTTTCCGAAGCAAAACCAGTGCAAACATTGATAATCTGGTACGTGCTGGAACGCAGGGAAGAAGTAGTGAGACGCACGGAAGTGACGTTTCTGGCCTGAACTCTGATCCAGGAAGTACTGCAGGAGGCTGCCGTGGATTGCGAGGAGTGAGGAGCGGTAGTTTGAACGGGACCCGCTATCCCCGCCTGGCTTTTCCCCTACGGCGGGTGGGTGTGGACGGAGGTACCAGCCCTAGTTCCCCTCTTTCCTCTGGATAACGGTTGTGTGAACTTCGGACGGAGTCGTACATCTGCCAACACTTAAAGACGCGGACTGAGGAGGATATCTTCATGTTGTAAGCATATAGACTGCATGATACCCAATTAAGCAAGTTAGACGTTTTTTGTCATCCAACAGAGTTTATAGCGAGGTGATAACTGTATATTCTTTGGCTGTTAAACTTGGATATTTGAGCTGGACTTGTGCAATAGCAGGACACTGAGATTCTTGCCCGCTCTGTAATATATTTTGGGAAGTTTTCACCCAGTCTTTTATGCAGTTTGAAAATCGTCCTTTTATCCGGGTTTTATGGAATTTTGATTCTTTTTTTGATTTTTTAAGGTGCACCTATACATATATAAGTCCCTTTGGGCTCATCAGCATTCTCTTGGGCTGGATGGATGTGTGAATGGATGCAATATTGTATGTGATTTTTATATAATAAATTTAATTGTTTTTTAATAAAGTGATATCACGGTTATACCAAGTGCCAGCGCTCCACACATCTCTTTTTTGACAAATACTTGATCTTGATTACATAACACATGTATTATACTGTCCACATTTTGATTTCAGTGAATGTTATATAGTAAATGACGAGAATTCTGTTCCTGGTGGGAACCATGTCTTTTGCCCACAGTTAAGGCTAACTCGTGATGTCATTTCTGCCCTTTACTTTTTTTCTTGTCTCCTCCAATCGCTGAGTTGCCTCAGCCTTGCTTGTAAACACAAGTGAGTAGGGGATTAGGTTTCAGATAAGCAGCTGGCAGGGAAATAAAGGGGAGAGGTGGAATAGATTATAGATAAAAGAACCCCCAGCATGCAATTCTTTGGCACCGACTACTAAAGGGCCAGTGCTCCTTAAGCCTCATCTACACGCGTAGATGAGGCTCCGATGTTCCTTATCAATCGAGCCGCTGATGCGGCTCGATTGATAAGATCCGACAGGTCGGATCTTGCCACCGCCGATTCCCTGCGAGGGGACAATTGCAGAGAATCGAGCGGAAGATAAGCGGCGCCGGCGGGGAATCGAATCCGACGCGCGGGGATGCGGAAGAGGCGATCCGGCGGCTAATCGAGCCGCCGGATCGGAGCCTCATCTACGCGTGTAGATGAGGCTTTAAGTATGTGATAACTCCAAATCATAACAGCAAAAAAATTTTGAAAGTATTGAATGCAGAATTAAGGGGCCCATACACTCAGCCGATTTTCTGGCCGATCGATCGATCCCGATTGATCGTTTGAAAATCGGTTGGCCAATCGACCGATCGATGGCCGATTTCGATCGATTTCGATGGATTTCCATCGACCAGGCAGGATGGAAAATTTAGGTCGATCTGATGAGATTGCTTATCAGTTTGCATTGGCCTTAATGGAAATCTGATGGCAAAAAAATGCCATCAGATCGAATTTCAATAGATTTCAAACTGAAATCTATTGGAATTCTTTCCTGGTAAAAAATGTTCTAAAAACGCATCAGATACATCATCAGATCCATTTCTTATCTATCTGCTGCCAATCTGACGAGTGTATGGGCACCTTTAGTATCTTTATCATTTAATACACTCAGACCAGTTGCTGTTGAAATTTGATTTTTATGGTGACGATACCGCTTTAACCCTGTGGGCAATACAATTATATCGCCCAGGAAGGGGCGCAGCACTTTTTAAAAAAAAATTTTTAAATCATGTAGCGAGCCCTGGGGGGCACGGCGGGTATCGGTGGCGGCGGCGATCGGAAGTTACACGTAGCTAGCAAAGTGCTAGTTGCGTGTAACAAAAAAAAATTATGCAAATCGGCCCACCAGGGCCTAAGAACTCCTCCTGCGCGACATACCCCGAGCTCAGGGATTATCGCTCAGGAGGTTAAGAAGCATTGCTTGATGTGAAAGATGCCTTGCACAAAAGAGCATTCAGAAGACCTATGATAAAGAATTGTTGACATGCATAAAGCTGGAAAGGGTTATAAAAGTATCTCTCAAAAAGCCTTGCCGTTCATCGGTCCATGGTGAGACAAATTGTCTATAAATGGAGCACTGCTGCTACTGTTTCTAGGAGTGGTCGTCCTGTAAAGATGACTGCAAGTGCACAATGCAGAATGCTCAATGAGGTGAAGAATCCTAGAGTGTCAGCTAAACGCTTAAAAAAGTCTCTGGCATATGCTAACATCCCTGTTAGCAAATCTGATACGTAAAACACTAAAGAATGGAGTTCATGGCAGGATACCCCAGAGGAAGCCACTGCTGTCCATAAAAAACATTGCTGAACGTTTAAAGTTTGCAAAAGAGCACCTGGATGTTCAACAGCAGTACTGTCAAAATATTCCATGGACATATGAAACCAAAGTTTGAGTTGTTTGGAAGAAGCACACAACACTGTGTGGAGAAAAAGTGGCACAGCACACCAACATCAAAAACTAACCACAACTGTGAAGTATGGTGCCTGGACTGATTGCTATCATCAAAGGAAAAATGAATTTCCAAGTTTATCAAGACATTTTGTAGGGGAACTTAAGGCCATTTATCCACCAGCCAGGCCCGGGCCGAGGCATAGGCTGGAGAGGCTCCAGCCTCAGGGCGCAGTGTAGGAGGGGGCGCACGATTCATTCAGCTGTCATTCCTAATTGTGTTTGAAGCAGAAAGAAATAAGAAAAGGGGATACATGGAAGTGACTACAAGCCAGATAACTAGAGATTAAGGTGTTGGGGGCCCTGGGGTGCCTCTTAGTCTAATAGCAATCAGTGTGTGACAGCTGGGGTGGAGGGATGGAGGGGCGCACTTTGGTGTCTCAGCCTTGGGTGCTGGAGGACCTTGTCCTGGCTCTGCCACCAGCTGAAGCTCAGCAGAAGATTGGTGTTGCACCTGGACAACGACCAAAAGCATAGAAGTAAATCCACAACAGAATGGCTTAAACAGAAGAAAGTACGCCTTCTGGAGTGGGCCAGTCAGAGTCCTGACCTCAACCCGATTGAGATGCTGTGGCATGACCTCAAGAAAGCGACTTACACCAGACATCCCAAAAATATTTCTGAACTGAAACCGTTCTGTAAAGAGGAATAGTCAAAAATTAAAACATGGAAACCTTTAATTATTTGTGTGGTATTAGTTTAAAGGGAACCTTAACTGAGCGGAATATGGATGTTTCCTTTTAAACAATACCAGTTGCTTGGCAACCCTGCTAATCTCTGGCTAAATCACACACCTGAAATAAGCATGCAGCTAATCCAGTCTGACTTCAGTTAGAGCACCTGATCTGCGTTCTTGTTGTGGCGCTGTGGCTAAAATTATTAGACACTGGATGAACAGGAGAGTCAGGCAACTGGTATTATTTTAAAAGGAAAAATCCATATCCTTCTGTTTAGGTTCCCTTTAAGCAGACTGTGATTGTCTATTGTTGTGACTTAGATGAAGATCAGATCATTCAGATTTTTTTTTTCTTTTTTGCTACTGTGCATACCTGGTGCTTCCTCCAGCCCCCTCTTGCCTGATCATTCCCTTGTCGTCTTCAGTCGCCGTCTGGTTTGTCCGCAACTGGGCCCCTGTAAGTTGTCCAGTCAGCACAGGTGCAGTCTGGCTGTGCACGCTCCTTCACCATGCTCCCATCGCCGGGAGCTCCATGGAACAGGAGCACAGTGGGAGCAGCGCCGTGCATGCACAGTTGGCCCTGAACAGGAGGACTTTGTGGGGCCAATTGCTGAAGAACAAGGACGTGTAAGCCCCCGGTCTTATATATTATCTTTTTAAGGCCCACTTCTTGGGTTCTCTTTTTAAGAGGTATTGCAATGGTGACGCAGTGCAACGGTAATGGGCGCTGGAGGTTCAGTTACATTAGCTGAGGATGGGATTGCAGCAGTGGGGACGGGGATTCAGCTACAATAGCTGCGGGTGGGATTTGCGACAAAGGGTGCAGGGATGTACAGGTGGCAATGGGCTCTGGGGGTTTGGCTGCATCAAGTGTGGGTGGGATTGCGGCAATGGGCACCAAGGGTTTGGCTACATCAGCTGTGGGTGGGATTGCAGTGATGGGCACCTGTTTTTTGTATAGATCAGCTGCAGGGTTTAGTGGTAGACATAACAATTTATATCCACTAGTGTCAGCGCTCTAAATGGTATCCTGGGGCAATGTTCAGATCGATTCTGTCTGACTTCAAATCCCATACATGTATCAATCAGATCATTCACTAAGGTTTGCAGTCATCAGCCTCGGACGAGATATGCATAAATTAAGCAGAATAAAAAAACATAGTGTAGTATCCTCAGTTTCAATGTGCACCTCCACCTCCCCCTGCAGCGCACATCCATAGGTGAAATCTCTATAATGAATATACAATGCGTTTACCAGACAATGTAACTGTTCAGTTACAAACAGCAAGAGAGCATGTAATGATCATTTTTACACGGTTAGCGTCATCTGCTCTGATTCCTCCAACCTCTGTTGTTGAAGTTCAGTTATCCAGATCCAAATGCTGCTCAGTCACAAACCGCTTAAATGCTTTTCTATATGATCCCTTGTCTCTCCGCAGTTTAAACTTGTAGGCACAGTCGATCCCTTAAAAACTATGCAAACTCTTCCATAGCGCAATAAAACTTTAATAAGACAGTAAAAAAGCAAGTACACTCACATAATACAAAGATTAAAACGGTGTATCATACATAAACTCCAGCGTCCTGCTCTTCAATCAGCATGTGTGCCACCCTGAATTGTTCTGAACAGTGCCCCAGCATACCGTTTTTAGAGTGCTGATACTAGTGGGTAAAATTTAAAGGAATACTGTAGGGGGGTCAGGGGAAAATGAGTTGAACTTACCCGGGGCTTCTAACGGTCCCCCGCAGACATCCTGTGTTGGCGCAGCCACTCACCGATGCTCCGGCCCCGCCTCCGGTTCACTTCTGGAATTTCAGACTTTAAAGTCTGAAAACCACTGCGCCTGCGTTGCCGTGTCTTTGATCCCGCTGATGTCATCAAGAGCGCACAGCGCAGGCCCAGTATGGTCTGTGTCTGCGCAGTACACTCCTGGTGACATCAGCGGGAGTGAGGACATGGCAACGCAGGCGCAGTGGTTTTCTGACTTTAAAGTCAGAAATTCCAGAAGTGAGCTGGAGGCGGGGCCGGAGTATCGGTGAGTGGCTGCGCGGGCACAGGATGTCTGCGGGGGACCATTAGAAGCCCCGGGTAAGTTCAGCTCATTTTCCCCCGACCCCCCTACAGTATCCCTTTAAGGTGACTGTATTTTGGTGTTGCGAACCGGTAATAGAGACTATTATTTGGAGTTTGATTTAGTGTTAGACATAGATGAGGGGGGGGGGGGTTAGTGCTAGGAATAGGTGGGGGGAGGTTAGTGTTAATACAGGGGGCAGAGGGTTAGTGTGAGAATAATGGTACAGTGAGGGAAAGCACAATACCGGTAATTGTATGATTACCGATGTTCGACTAGGACCCCGATGTTTAGTTGTTTTTTTGTGTGATTTTGCTGTGAAATATAATTGATTTACTTGCGATTTTTATATATTGTGCATATGTGTTCTGACCCACATTAAAATTCTAGACTACTTCTTTTTCTACAGTTTGGCGCAGATCAGAGCAATGTAGCTTTAAGAACCTGTATTGTAGACAAGCCTATCAGGCCTTAATCCTCTTACAAGGCATGTCGCCCAGTGGGGATTGAAACCCAATCCCTCGGGTGACATTGCAGGGCCGAGGCTGTGCAGGTCAGTAACGTGTTCTGTTCCTGTACAGGGGGCAGAGTAGTAACATCATGTGAGGTAAGTCGGGGGAACAAACCTCTCGGGCCAAATTAAACCGCTTGGTGGATCACTGGCCAAGAGGGTTGGGGGCTACTGTACACTCTGGATTCTCGTCAGAAGCTGTTGGTATTGGCCGAGTCTCATGTAAAATGTATATAGAGCTTTAAAGGGATACTGTAGGGGGGTCGGGGGAAAATGAGTTGAACTTACCCAGGGCTTCTAATGGTCCCCCGCAGACATCCTGCGCCCACGCAGCCACTCACCAATGCTCCGGCCCCGCCTCCGGTTCACTTCTGGAATTTCAGACTTTAAAGTCTGAAAACCACTGCGCCTGCGCAGCTGCATCCTCGCTCTCGCTGATGTGTAGGAGTGTATTGCATAAGTCCAGTATGGTCTTTGGTCTGCGCAGTATGCTCCTGGTGCCATCAGTGGGAGCGAGGACACGGCAATGCAGGCGCAGTGGTTTTCTGACTTTAAAGTCAGAAATTCCAGAAGTGAACTGGAGGCGGGGCCAGAGCATCGGTGAGTGGCTGCGCGGGCACAGGATGTCTGCGGGGGGGCGTTAGAAGCCCCGGGTAACTTCAACTCATTTTCCCCTGACCCCCCTACAGTATCCCTTTAAGTTGACTGTATTACAAGTATAATGGGTACTGGTAATAAGAACGTGAATAATGTCAGGTTTTCTTATCCTGGGAACTGGAGGTTGGTAGCTCAGTGCCCTGCCTTTGTCTTTCTCAATAGATGTGACACCCTCTCAGCCTTCCTGTGGCTTTTCCAGTATTCTGGTCTTAAGGCAAGTTTATCAGGCTGTTAACACTTACTCTAATACAGTTTCTTGCTACTTTATTGATATGGTTAAAATTTGTCAATCTTTTCTCAGCTTTATTGTGCACATATAAAGCGTTAAAGTGCCACTAACTTCTGATAGAGCAGGCAGCACTTTCACTTTTGGCCTGGGTTCCACTAGCTGCACTTTGTGTGCTTGATTGGCAAAGCGCTAGGTGATTCCACTACAGCATTGCGATTTGTGTTAAATCGCAAACCCGCTGCCTGAAGCTTTTTCTGAGCGATTGCGCTTGAAGGAATGCTACAAAGTCACACCTCTTTCAAAATCTCGGTCGCCAGTTGCTGGAGGAACCTGGCTCCTACTGTCAGTGTGTGGTTTAGGTGAGGTGGATGAGTGAATAATTGCTCTTCTTAAATTGCTCCTCTTAAGCACTTTTTGCAGGAAAAAAAAAAAAGATCTAGCTGCAGTTTGCAGTGAAAACATAATGAACTGCAAATAGACTCGTGCAGCATCAATCCTCTAAATACCTTATTGCTTCTGAAGAATGAGTTTAAAGGAAACCTGTAAGGACTTTGTTATCGACGACTTGCAAGTCGATGGCCACTGCGCCTGCGCTTCCCTGGCCGCGTGCGACCAGAGCCATGCAGTCGCAGTGGCCAGCGACAGGTTCAGTCGCCAAAAAAGGAACTGAGCCTCGGCAGGGGACCTGAGGATAGTTTTTTTTTTTTAGACTATAAGACGCTCCTAACCATAAGACGCACCTAGGTTTAGAGGACAAAAACCAGGGGAAAAATTATATATACTAAACCTGGTGCACCCATGATGAAGCAGCATCCTGTGGATTACGACCCCTTTGTACCTCATGTCCCCTTGTACCTCTTGTGTCCTCCTCTGTCCCCCTTGTGTCCTCCCGTGTCCTTTCTGTCCTCCTCAATGCCCCTTAGTGTCCTCCTCTATGCCCCTTTGTGTGGTTATATTTGCAGGCTTTTACAAGTCAGGAACTCCCTGTATTTGGTCTATAAGAGCAAGTGACTTTTTTTTACCCCTTTTTGGGGTAGAAAACGTGAGTCTTATAGTCCAAAAAATACAGTATGTGCCGGCACAGGACGTCTGCAGGGGGCTGGTAAGCCACATTTTTTTTTAAAGTCCTTGCAGGTTTACTTTGAAGCTGATATCCAGCCTGTATATAAAAATCTTTCAGTCATCCTTGTAAGAAAAAGTTTAACCTGCAGGATAGAGTGAACAGAAGGGGAATGGGGGGGTACAGACAGGCGATTTTGGGTGAGAAAGACAGCACAGGTAATTATAACTCTTACAGGGCTGTAGGATCTTCCTTTACAGGCTTGATATTCACGTAGAAATTGATCATTCCATAATGGACTTAAATTTAAACAATCTCAGTTTTAACTACCGTAGATTAGCCAGCTGTGCTTTTGGCTAACTTTTTAGATTTTTTAGCCACGATGAATCCAATTTGTAGCTAATCTTAAGAGTCCAGATATTTTCAGTAATAGACATCTAAATCTCATTAATCTTCAGATTTGGATAGTTTCTGCTGTATTTAGGTGATGGGTTGTGAGAGCTACCTTATACACTGCTATGGATAACGAGGAGTTTGCTCATACTGGTTAAAGGGGCAGTTAAGTGAAAATTATTTACCATTAATCACATATCAGTTATTTAAAATAAAGAGCATATGTTTCTCCATAGACCTTGTGTTAAAAATAAAAGTAGATGATATAACTTCATATGCTGTTCTCAGCCCTGCGTAATATGTTGGCTCTTTATAAATACAATAAATAATAATAATAATATGTAACTAGCTAAGTAAATAGATAAAGCAGGCTGCTAATTAGTTATATACGTAGCAGCCTGTTTGTTTATTTACTTAGATAGTTAAGCTGGCCATACACTGGCCCGATTTGCCGCCATTTCGACAGCAGATTCGATCACTGGGATCGAATCTGCTGCCAATCGTTCGCGCTACACGCCGAATTTCGATCCATTTCGTCCGATCCCGTCGATCTCTCCGTGCGGAAAAATACCGTCGATCGCCCGCGGGTAGGGAGCGCGTCGCTAGCGGCGTTCGAGTGCCCGACGACCGACGCAATAGAGCGGCAATACATTACCTGCTCCGCCGGCGCGACTACCCCCAGTCACCGCTGCTCCGTGTCCGCGCTGGTCTCCGGCATGCTTCAGTTCCTCCTGCCCAGCAGGAAGTTTAAACAGTAGAGGGCGCTCTACTGTTTAAACCTCCTGCCAGGCAGGAAGAAGTAAAGCATGCTGGACCTGGAGACCAGAGCGGAGACTGAGCAGCGGTGACCTGGGGACTGGAGTCGCGCCGGCGGAGCAGGTAATGTATGCGGGCGGGGGGAGCGGCGGCAGCACCACCACCACCACAACAGATTGTGAACGGTTTCAGGCTGAAATCGGTTCACAATCTGTTTGCAGTAAAGGTAGCCATACGTTCCCTCTCTGATCAGATTCGATCAGAGAGGGATCTTTCTGTTGGTCGAATCTGATGGCAAATCGACCAGTGTATGGCTACCTTTACAGAGACCATCACAGGGCTCTCTGTAGTGTGTGATTCAGCGTTATAATCAGCTGGAGTGCCTGGTGTCAGTGAAGTACGTCGCATAGTATGCAAATTAAGGAGCTCAGCTCTCTGGAAAGCAGAATTAAGTGATATCATCTACTTTCTTTAACACAAGGTCTATGGAGAAACATATGCTCTTTATTTTAAATAACTGATATGTGATTAATGGTAAATAATAATTTTCACTAAACTGCCCTTTCAAGTAAACAATGAGGTAGATACAAGAAAGCGAAAAAGCATACAATTGAAAGCATATAAAAAATCATTAGGACATTAAAAATATAATGAATAAATTTAATGCGAGCTAGAATCTAGTCCTCAAAAGTGAAATTGATTAAATATGAAAAGTTTATAAAAGTTATCCAGGATTAGATTAACTGAGTCCTTAGATTATAAACCAGGCTATGCAAAATCCAGTACAAGGCTTTGAAATGCTAATAGCGCAAATACATCAGATGAGAAGGAAAGCAGTGAATCCGATTCAGAGGAATACTCTGCTTGTTCTTTGTATTTTAGGGGACGAAAAGGACAATGAAGGCGAGGCAGACGTAGTGTGTGTATATAAAAAAAAAAGTGTATGTATGTGTATATATATTGATGTGAAAAACTATTTGCCCCCTTCCTGATTTCTTATTCTTTTGCATGTTTATCACACTTAAATGTTTCTGCTCATCAAAAACCGTTAACTATTAGTCAAAGATAACATAATGGAACACAAAATGCAGTTTTAAATGATGGTTTTTATTACCGTGTTTCCCCGAAAATAAGACACTGTCTTATATTTTTTTTCCCTTCAAAAGATGTACTAGGGCTTATTTTCGTGGAGGTCTTATATTTTGTGGGGTATCAAAAACCCCCTTGTGTAGAGCCAGATCCCCCTAGTCGATGGCCAGATCCCCCACCCCTCTTGTGTATAGCCAGATCCCCCCCTTGTTTATTGCCAGATCCCCCTAGTGTATAACCAGACCCCCCCAATGTATAGGTAAACCCCCCTTGTTTATGGCCAGACACCCCCTTAATAGCCACATAAGCCCCCTCCCTGCATAGTCAGATCCCACGTGTGCATAAGTCCAACCAGCCCCAAACCCCCACCCCTGCTTCCCCCGTAGCCGCTTTACCTCATACCGGCCCACCTCCTTCACAAAGTCGCATCCCCGTGCTCATGGACAGACCCTCGGTGGCACAATACAAACTGCAGAAATAAGCCCTAGTGGCAATGGCAGTCCCAAACCACGAATTCCCCAGCCCCCCCTTACGGCACCGAATTACCTCCTGCTGGCCCCGCTTTCACAAGATCGCATCCCCGTGCTCATAGTCCGACCCCCGGCGGCAATTATTCAAACCGCATATCAGCTAGGATCTGCGGTGAAGTCAGCTACAGCTTCATTGTAACAGTACTTCCGTATGCAGGAAGTAAACAAAGATGCCACTTCCTGTATACGGAGGTGCTGTTACAGTGAATCTGTAGCTGCCTTCACCGCAGATCCCAGCTGATATGCGGTTTGAATAATTGCCGCGGGGGGTCGGACTATGAGCACGGGGATGCGATCTTGTGAAAGCGGGGGCAGCAGGAGGTAATGCGGAGCCGTAAGGGTGGGGCCTCCGGGAGGGGGGGGGCAGAATTCGTGGTTTGGGACTGCCATTGCCACTAGGGCTTATTTTCAGGGAGGGCTTATATTTCGGGCATGCTGCTCGATATCTGCTAGGGCTTACTTTGAGGGTAGGTTTTACTTTCGGGGAAACACGGTATTTAGTGAGAAAGAAAACTCCAAATCTACATGGCCTTGTGTGAAAAAGTGATTGCCCCCCTTGTTAAAAAATAACTTAACTGTGGTTTATCACACCTGAGTTCAATTTCTGTAGTCGCCCCCAGGCCTGATTACTGCCACACCTGTTTCAATCAAGAAATTACTTAAAGAGAACCCGACGTGAGTTTGAAGAATATTATCTGCATACAGAGGCTTGATCTGCCTATACAGCCCAGCCTCTGTTGCTATCCCAAACCCCCCCTAAGGTCCCCCTGCACTCTGCAATCCCTCATAAATCACAGCCACGCTGCTGACAAACAGCTTGTCAGAGCTGGCTGTGTTTATCTCTATAGTGTCAGTCTGCTGCTCTCCCCGCCTCCTGCAGAACTCCAGTCCCCGCCTGCATCCCTTCCCTCCCTGCTGATTGGAGGGAATGGACAGGGGCAGGGACCGGAGCTATGTAGGAGGCGGGGGAGCAGCTGAGACTGACACTACAGATGTAAACACAGCCTCACAGCATGGCTGTGATTTATGAGTGATTGCAGAGTGCAGGGGGACCTTAGTGGGGTTTGGGATAGCAACAGAGGCTGGGCTGTATAGGCAGATCCAGCCTCTGTATGTGTGTGTATATATATGTATGTATGTATGTATATATGTATGTATGTATGTATGTATGTATATATATGTATATATATATATATATATATATATATATATATTATATATATATATATATATATATATATATATATATATATATATATATATATATATATATGTGTATGTATATATATGTGTATGTATATATATATATATATATATATATCTATATATATATATATATATATATATATATGTGTGTATGTATATATATATATAATATATATATATATATATATATATATATATATATATTATATATATATATATATATATATATATATATATATATGTGTGTATGTATATATATATATATATATATATGTGTGTATGTATATATATTTATATATATATATATATATATATATAATATGTGTATGTATATTTATATATATATATATATATATATATATGTATATATATATATATGTATGTATATATATGTGTATGTATATATATATATATATATAATGTATATATATATATGTATGTATATATATATATATATATTATATATATATATATATGTATATATATATGTATGTATATGTATGTATATTATATATGTATGTATATATATATGTATGTATATATGTATGTATATATATATATATATATATATATATATATATATATATACACACATACACACACATATACATATATATTGTATGTATATGTGTATGTATATGTGTGTGTGTGTGTGTGTGTATATATATATATACATACA